>NW_007252215.1:538942-556987 GCF_000164805.1 Carlito syrichta | reverse complement strand
GCGGGGGTGGGGGGGGAGGGGACCGGCGCTGCTTGCTGAACTCCAACAGATCCGTGTTTTCCCTGCATGTGTCGATGACGTCAAATGTACAAAGCTGGGAGCCCGGCCTGGCGGCTCACGCCTGTAATCCCAGCCCTTTGAAAGGCGGAGATGAGAGGGTTGCTTGAGTCTGGGGGTCCGAGGCCAGCCTGAGCAACACAGCGAGAATTTGTCTCGACCAAAAAAAAAAAAAGTAAAAAAAATTAGCTGGGCATGGTGGTGCACTACTGTGGTCCCAGCTGCTCAGGGGATGCTGAGATGAGAGATGTAAGCCACCGCGCCCGGGGCCTGCTTTGGCCAAGTTTTCAAGATAATTCTAAGATGTTAAACTACTGTATTGACATGTAATGCCGTTATTCAGGATTCTCCGATGTTTCAGCAGTCTCCTCTTCCACACCGTGCAGAACAGGTGTAAATATTACGAGGCAGCCAGTGCTATGTGAGATACGCCCTAGTAACCGCTGACAAATCTGTACTTCATATGTATATATGAAAATGGCCTTTCTCTCCCATTTAGCCTAAACTACAAACCTTTCTCCCCTCCAGGAGAGTTGGATTCTGGCTCTGCCACCCAGGCTGGAGTGCACTGGCATGATCATGGCCATTGCAACCTTAACCTGTTGGACTCAAGTAACTGGGTCTATATGTTTGCACCACCACGCCCAGTTATTTTTTTAAAATTTACTATAGAGATGAGGTCTTGCCATGTTGACCAGGCTGGTTTTGAACCCTGGAGCTCAGGTAGTCCTCTTTCCTCTGCCTCCCAAAGTACTGGGATTACAGGCATGAGCCACCGCGCCTAGCTCCTCTGTATCTTTTAAGATGAAACATTTTCTCCTCTTATATTAAAACTTGAGGACAGCTAGCTTGCAAACATGCTACAGTCTCTTATTTCCAGCACCACAGACGGGTATGACTATTCACTAAGCCCCTAAATGAGAAGGGACTGTCAGTAAATTCATGTGTTTTAATCTGCATGTGCTCTGAAGAAAAAAAGATAATAACACTGAATTTGGGATAACTTCATTTCTTTGGCTATTCACTCAAATCCTCATGACTTCTCTAATATAAAAATCAGGAAAATAGGATGTCAGAAGAATACTTGTCATCGTGGTAGCCATTTAGAGAACTTTAAATCTGAAGAGTTCTTTTCACTTAGCCACGTATCTTGTTACAGAATCGTGACTTAAATGGTTTTAAGACATGCAATATTTTATCAAAAAAATCGACACCAGCTTGCAATTCATTGGTAACACTGGACTTTCAAATACAGCAAAACAAATTATTTCCATGAGTTGAAATCAAACAATATAGAGAAAATAATTCCTAAAGCATAGTTTGCCAAGATTTGGATGATTTCCCAAAAGTAGTACAAAATTTTCATTTTGGTAGACTCATTACTTGTTTTTTAATTTTTAAAAATTTTGATAGAGACAAGGTCTTTCTCCTGATTCGATCTCCCAAAGTGCTGGGATTATAGGCATGAGCCACCGTGCCTGGTCTCTGAGCTCACTTTTTAAATAGGAAAGAGTTATTTAGGAGAGTTGTTTTGTTTTGTTTTGTTCTGTTTGAGTCGAAGTCTCACTCTGTCACTTAGGCTGGAGTGCAGTGGCAAGCTCATGGCCACCACAGCCTTGACCTGCTGGACCCAGGTGATTCTTCTGTCTCCACCTTCCAACTACATGCATGTGCCACCAAGCCCAGCTAATTTTTTAAACATTTATTTTAGAGATGAGGTCTTGGCCTGTTGCTCAAGCTGGCCTTGAACCCACGGGTTCAGGCAATCCTCTCGCCTCTGCCTCCCAAAGTGCTGGATTACAGGCGTGAGCAACTGCACTCAGCAGGAGTGTTTTAATGATTAAGTATCTTCTTGTGATAAGTTAATGAAGATATTCTGACTTCTGCCAAATTTGTATTGCAGCGTCAGCTCTACATTTTCTGAAGTCACTAAATTTCTCATTACAACACACGAAAAAGAAGATAAAGTGGGAGAGGGATTCATTTCACATTCAGTCCTAAGCAGCAACATGCTTGAGATGTAATCATAAAACCAAATGTTTCACCCGGGACATGGAAAAATCAATGGACTGCCAGAGAGCAGAGAGTAAAAAGCTACAAGCAGAAGCAGTAAGAAAATGTCAAGCTTGGAACAGGGTCTTATTTACACATACCATGCTGATAAGCTCACTGCTTTAGGCCAAAAAAACACAAAAAACAAAAAAAAAACTGAGGGAATAATTTACACTGAGGGAATAATACAGGTACTTTTGGAAATAACAAAGCCACCATGAAGACAAATTTATCTCCAATTTTTTTTCATTCTCAGATGTGTTTGACTATTTCACTGATAAAGCATCACTTATTTTAATTTTTTTTTTTGTTGTCTCTATTTTGCAGCCTAATGTTCAGTAATATTAACTTGCTTCAGAGTAAAGTATCAAAAGTCATAATGGGGGGGCCTTGGCACTGAGTTTCTCTAGAGGTCAAATGTCACCCATATGGAATTTGTGAATTTAGGACAAAGTTTTTATATTGTTATTTTTTAGTAAGGCAATATAAAATGTATAGCTTCTTTCGAAGTTTGTTGAAGGTACTGAATAAACATTGGTAATTTCCAGTGCAAGTGTTATACAGACGTTGCTGCTTTTATTCCTTCACATAGTTTGAACATTCACAAGCTGACAACCTGAGAACCCTCTCCATTTGTTCTTCAGCCTGCTTCTTTTGATAATGCAATTAATATATCAGTATAGATGCTAATAAATACAGTTCCAAGACTGTGAGAGTCCTTTTTTTTGAGTTGGAGTCTCACTCTGTCACCCAGGCTGGAGTGCAGTGTATCGTTCATGACCACCACAGCCTCGACCTGCTGAACTCAAGCGATCCTTCCGCCTCAGCCTTCCAAGTAGAGAATCCTTTTAAATATTGAAAAACAGGCTGGACGCAGTGGCTCAAGCCTGTAATCACAGCACTTTGGGAGGCCGAGGTGAGAGGATTGCCTGAGTCCAGGAATTAGAGACCAGCCCGGGTAACTTGGTGAGACCTCGTCTCTACAATAAATCAAAAAATTAGCTGGGCATGGTGGCAAGTGCTTGTAGTTCCAGTACTTGGAAAGCTGAGATGGAAGGATTGCCTGAGTCCAGCAGGTCAAGGCTGAGGTGGCTGTGAGTGTACCACTGCACTCCAGCCTGGGCAACAGAGTGAGACATTGACTCCAAAAAAAAAATTGAAAAACAACGTAGTCATTTTGGCCTTAAGAACATTTTACTAGCCAACAACTTGCTGAAGAAACTAAATGAAAACTCATGCTAAATTAGAGTCATTTAGATGTTGAGAATATGAAGTGGTATATGTAAGGCATCCTCCCCTAGGCATCAAATCTAATGAATGACACTTCGGCACACTTCAGATGACAACACACATAGACATATTGAGAGAAATAAAGAAAATAATACTGCATAGTATTATTGACTTCAAAGGTATCACCCCTAAAGCCCCCAAAGTTACATGACTCTTCTCTTTCTTCAGGGACTTTCAAAGGACAACTCTTTCAGAGGACAAGAAGCACTGCTTTTTTTTTTTTTTTTTGAGTCAGGGTCTTATCCTGTGGCCCAGGCTGGAGTACAGTGCCATGATCACAGCTCATTGCAGCCTCAACCTCCTGGGCTTAAGAGATCCTTCTGCCTCAGCCTCCCAAGTAGCTGGGATTACAGGTGTGTACCGCCATGCCTGGCTATTTTTCTTTTTTTGGTAGCGATAGGATCTCACTATATTGACCAGGCTGATCTTGAACTCCTGGGCCTGAGTGATCCTCCCACCTTGGCCTCCTAAAGTGCTGGGATTACAGGTATGAGCCACTGTGCCCAGTTTACAATAGACTTTTTAAAGCTGATAACTTTCATCTCATACAAATATTCTAGACTTCTGCCCCCCCACTATTTTTAATTTTGCCTTAATTTACATATTTTTATATTGCGTGTTCCTTAACAACTTATTGTAGCTATAGTTATCATTGATCATTTTGACTATTAACTTTCATACTAGAGATTTGAAATGATTTTAATACCACTATTACAGTTATGACATTTCTGAATTTGATTATAAATTTATCTCCACTAGTGATTTCGTATTGTCATTTGGTTTCATGATAGTAATTAGCATCCTTATGCTTTTGGTTGAGGCAATTTCATAGTGTTTCTTGTAAGGCCAGTCTAGTGGTAATGAATTCCTTCTGCTTTTGCTTGTCTGGAAAAGACTTTATTTCACCTTCATTTCTAAAGGATAACTTTGCTGGGTATAGTATTCTTGTGTGATAGCATTTTCTCTCAGCACTTTGAATATATATCATCCCATGCTTTCCTGGCCAGCAAGGTTCCTGCTGAGAAATCTGCTGGTAGTGTAATGGAGATTCTCTTATATGTGACTTGATGCTTTTTTCTTTTAGAATTCTCTTCGTCTCCAACTTATTACAGTTTGATTATAATGTGGTTTTTTGGGTTGAATGTATTTGGGATTCTTTGAGCCTCGTGGATCTGGATATCCATATCTCTTTCAGGACTTGGGCAGTTTTCAGCTATTATTTCATTATATAAGCTTCTGTTCCTTTCTTCATCTGTTCTCACTCTGAAAATTCCATAAGGCTAATATTTGTTCACCTAATGGTGTACCATAGTTCTATAGGTTTTCTTCACTCCTTTTCATTATTTTTTCTATTTTCCCTGCTAAATGGGTTATTTCAGAAGACCTGTCTTCAAGTTCAGAAATTCTTTTTCTGCTTGATCTAGTTTGTTGTTGAAGCTTTCAGTTGTATTTTTTATTCCATTATTTGAATTCTTCAGCTCCAAGATTTCTGTTTGGGTCTTTAAAAAAAAAATCTATCTCTTTGTTGAATTTCTCATTCAGATCACAAATTATTTTGTTTATCTGTATTCGCTTATGCTTTGCTGAATAGCCTCAAGATCAGGA
Organism: Carlito syrichta; assembly: GCF_000164805.1. Classification (NCBI taxonomy): domain Eukaryota; kingdom Metazoa; phylum Chordata; class Mammalia; order Primates; family Tarsiidae; genus Carlito; species Carlito syrichta. The sequence continues at coordinate 551,983 of NW_007252215.1, read as the reverse complement.
TTTTGAATTTCTTTTCAAGACATTTGTACATTTCCATTTCTTTGGGGTCAGTTCCTAGAGAAGTATTGTGTTTCTTTGGTGGTGTCATATGTCCTTGCTTTTTCATATTTGTGTCCTTTGTTGATTTTTGCATATTGAGTGAAACAGTTGCCTTTTCCATTTCTATAGAGTTGCTTTTGTAGAGACTTTCTTTTTTTTTTTTGAGTTGGAGTCTCACTCGTTGCCCAGGCTGGAGCGCAGTGGCTTGCTCATGGCCACTGTAGCCTCGACCTGCTGGTCTTAAGACGATCCTTCTGCCTCGGGCTTCCAAGTAGCTGGAACTACAGACACATGCCACCACATCCAGTTAGTTTTTGTGATTTATTGTAGAGACAAGTTGTCACCAAGTTGCCCAGGCTGGTCTAGAACGCTTGGACTCAGGCAATCCTCTCGGCCCCTTTTTTTCCTTTTTCAGTAGGAGTTTCACTCTGTTGTCCAGACTGGAGTGCAGTGGCACACTCATGACCACTGCAGCCTCAACCCGCTAAGCTCAGGTAATCCTTCTGCCTCAGCCTTCCAGGTAGCTGGGACCACAGGCATGCGCCACCACACTTGGCTAATTTTTTTTTTTGAGTTGGAATCTCACTCTGTCACCCAGGCTGGAGTGCAGTGGCACACTCACGGCCACCGCAGCCTCGACCTCCTGGACTCAGGTGATCCTTCTGCCTCAGCCTTCCAGGTAGCGGAAAATACAGGCACGTGCCACCATGCCTGGCTAATTTTTTGATTTATTGTAGAGATGAGGTCTCGCCAAGTTGCCCAAGCTGGTCTCAAACCCGCAGGCTTAGACAATCCTTTCACCTTGGCCTCCCAAAGTGCTGGGATTATAGGCGTGGGCCACCATGCCTGGCCTAATTTTTTTAACTTATTGTAGAGATGAGGGCTCTCCAAGTTGCCCAGGCTGGTCTCGAACCCTTGGACTCAGGCAATCTTCTCACCCTGGCCTCTCAAAGTGCTGGAATTACAGGTGTGAGCCACCACACCCAGCCAGGAAAGACTTTCATTTGCATATGGGGGTCTAAGGTGGTGGTTGGGTGAGGTGCATTGGCTTTTGTTCTGGGTGGGCACCATATAGTCTCCATGTAGTTTCCTCAGCTGTAATCTTTGTCAATGATGCCTGCATGTGCCTTAGTGGCCTAGGCTGTAGGAGTTTGTGTGACTGGCATGCCATATCAGGCATGATTCCTCTACGGGCCCGGTGACAGGCAATTTGCATGCCAAGGGGAATGCAGGACTGGTCTACTGACTTGGGTTTAGTTTCCTCACTGGGCAAGCTTGCGTATTCTTTAGGGAGGCGGGTAGGGCACTTCATGAGCTTGGGTGCTAAGGCCATGACTGTTCCACTGGGCATGGGCTAGAGCCTAGGTTTGGGGCCAGGTTGGGGGCCCTGCAGCCACTGGGATGTGGACGATCAAGCATTTCCTAGGCAGCTTGATCCCAGTGGGCAGGGAGCTGTAGCACCTTGGCTGGGGGTGGTGATGCATCACTGTGTGTGAGCATGGTGAGGTGATAGCATAGCCTTGGGGATGGACAGATGCAGTGGCTACTGACCCCCCGGAGCAGGATGCTGTCCGTGGGTCCAGTTTGGAAATGTGCTGAGGCCACATTGTAACTTGGGTCACAAGGTGGACTCCGTCTGGGGGATAATGCAGCTGTGTGAACCCCAGACCGCTTTCTAAACTGGGCTCAGGGCCTGAGAGGACCACAGGTGTCTGTGGTGCTCGTGGGAACTGCTGGGGTCCTTCCCCAGTGCTTTCCTTTTCCCCACCGAGAAGCCCTCTTGGTTCTGAGCTGATCCTTACTGGAGTGATGGGGTGGCAGAGGCAGGGCGTTTCGTTCCCTTTTCTATGTGGCCATCGAGTCTCCGTGTTCCACAGGCTCTCCACCACTCCCCTGCCACACAAACTCCAGAACTTTCCTTCAGGCACTCTGGTTGAGATGTATTCCTTTGTTCATTCTTTTGGTCCTTTTTTGTGGGAGTAGGACTAGGCACCTCTAGTCAGCCAGCTTGCTGATGTTCCTTGGAGTGCCTTTTCTAGAACAATTGTCATCATATTTTCACAAAGGTCAAACAATAATGCAGTAACTGGGAATGATGAAATAAAAATCATTTCATCATGTGGCTTTCAGAAGACGAGTGTGTGAAAAGGCAACGAAATAAGTCATATTATGAGTCATTTGAAGAATTCACAAAATATGGTAGAACGCCAGCTTCTCTTTAATCACGGAATTTCAGTTTTTACAAATAACCAATTCCGGTAACTAAGGTTTTGAGGGGGAAACAGTTCTTGTACATGAGGAACTATTACATGCTCTATTTTCCTATAAATAACTCTATTGGCTGAATGAACAAACATTGTCACAGAAACAAAAAAATTTTTTTGAGCCACAGATCACTGCATTTATATTTACAAAAAAGCCATACACATGCATTTCTCCTTTATTAGGAGGACTTAAACAGATGTTTGGATATTAAGGCAGTGATGATTCTAACACATAATGAGATTCTAAGTTAAGGCTTTGTGTTTATTTTGAAACCCATATTCACAGGCAACTGTGACCAAAGCAAACTTTCATTTACTAGGTTGAGCTCATCTGCCCAGGACATGTGACTTATCTGTTACCAACACTTCTTTTGTATCAAATGTATGGGGGAGAAATTCATAACAAAACCATCAATTTACTTTAGGGAATCATTAGTCCTCTTCAGCAGCACAAGCATGTGCCACCGAACTTTTTTTTTTTTTGGTTAAACTTAGAGAACTCACGGGCAGCACCAATTCTATTCTTACTTGCCTGAAAGTTAGCCAATAATTAAGTATTCTGGATCTCCTAAAGACAGAAAACCTCAAAAGCATACTCTATCATGCTCCCATCTGAAAACAGATAATTTTTTTGAATTAAGAAAGGTAGATTTATTAAAGGAAAGATACATTGTGAAGGGCACACCCGGCAGAACAAACAAACAGCAAGAGTGCTGTCCGCTCTTCATTCTTAGTTACCGAAACAATAGGTCTTCATCTTGTTTTCTTTGAAGAAGTCTGATATTACTCTTTGAAAAAAATAAAGCAACGCAGAATACCGTATTTTAGATGAATCTATTCTGAAATTGCTAGCCTCAAGGCACAAATACTATCTCTGCCAGACCAATATATTTCCTTATTCAAGTTAGAGATGGTGGATGGAAAGAGACACATTAAAGTAAATGTAAATTGCACTCTTGCCCTGCTAAGCTTAGTACAAGTGCAAAGCATTGAAATCTAGAGGAGGGAATGTCCTTTTCTCTTTCCGTTTTTTTCCTTTTTTTTTAATGTTTAGAACAACGTAACTCAGATGCAGCCTGTGGAAGCACTTAAGGAAACGGCCCTAGGGCCCGACTCTGGCCTAGCAGGAGAGCAGAAAGAATGCTGATAGACCACACACCAGGATGAAGTCGGTGTTGGCTCTACACCCCGTGCTCCCAAGGTTGGATGATTGACTCTTATTAGCAGGATTACTCTTTACACAAAGTGCCTGCTGCTCTTTCTCTAGCCAGTAATCTTGCAGTAATAAACCTCTTGTGAGGTAAGCAATAGACACTAATGTGGGTGTATCAGCAACGTGGCACTGATGACATGAAAACTGCTTCAAAGACTAAAGACAGCTGTGGTTTCCCCCAGTGTCTTCAAATCAGAAAGGAGATGTCAGAGCTGGTGTAGCTGCAGGTAGCAGGAGTCTAAAACCATAAAAGCACTACTGTGTCAGTCTGAAGGTGGCGACATCAGATTTCTTTAGATATTACTATTGGGAAGCAGGAATTCTAACAGGCACTGTCAAAAATATTTTAGGTGCAATTTCAGTTAAGTATATTACACTTCCACTAAGATGTTTTAAAGATCTGAGAAGTCTGTATCCTCGTACCTGGTAAGCTTGGCTTCAGCTAAATGGCCATATAGGTTTTATAGGTGTGAAATACAATTTTTAAAAATGGAATGACTAGCTGTGAAAGAGCAAATGCAAGCAACACAAAACAATTATTTTTAGATCAACATGTAACACTTTATAATACACTCACATTTATACACAGACTTCATGTTTACAAGTACAAAGGCAGAGAACTGCACAGAATCTAAGCAACTGCATCACCTACATTCAACAGAATTAATACTGCTGTCCTGCTCCCCACTGGTCAATCCGAAAGGAGATAGTCAATGCCACCCACACTGGGACGCCTCTGTCAGAAGTTGGAGACTGCATGTGGTTCGGCACACGTCTGGGTTTCCACAGAGCTGAACTGAGACTCCATCGTGTTCCAGGCCAGATCAGCCAGAAGAAAGTCGTCCATTGCTGTTTGCGTTTCATTGCTGGTGAAAAACAAGCTCCCCAGGGTTTCAAATCCAGAACTCATGGTCTGTGTCTCTGTACTGTTCAGCTGGACCTTGCTTTCTAGAGCAGGTATGTTTTTAGCAGTGGAGATTCCTTCAGTCTGGGTCTCAGTGTCAGATGAGTCAGTGCTCATGGAAAAGCTGGAGTGTTTCAGAATGCTTCCCAGAGGCAGGTGGGGGCTACTGTCTAAGAAGAAGTTTAAGTCTGTCTGTGTCTGTGTGTCAAACATCTCAAGGCCTAAGAAGTGAGAATTTCCTCTGCACCCGTAGGACTGAGCAGAGGTGTCTGCGAGTAAGAAGTCAGTTTGGGTCTCTATGTCCAGTGATTCCAAGACTGGCTCAGTGTTCATGGTGCTGAGTTCACTCTCTTCAGTTTGAGTCTGGATATTTGAGGCTGAAAAGAACTCTTCTATATCAAAATCAATTCCGGGATTCTGGGTCTGGCCAGATGATAGCTGGGTGTCAGGTCCAGGATTCGTGTCAGACAAAAGACTACGATTATCCAGTGTCTGACCAGGCAGATTACTTGACAAGATGTTTTCTAAATCACTTAATAAATCTATGGTTTGGGTCTGATTATCTGTCATGTTCTGTGAAGGAAGTATACTGTTCTGTGCACTGAAGTTAATAATTGGTGCAGATTTCCCGAGATCGTCATGTAAAGTCTTAGGGTTATTCTGAGGTAACAAACCATGTGCTACTGTGTCTGCTACTAAACTGCTGCCTATAATATTGTCTGTGGCAACACTGTATGATGAATGGACACTCTCAAAAATGTCTCGGCACATTCCAGCTTGGTCCATCTGCACGTGGTCACCTGCTGGACTCTGCATCCTGCTAGTCTGGGTTTCTCTGGAAATCCCACCTGACTGAAAACAAGCGTCTGCAAACACATCAGTCTGAGCAGCTATAGATGAAGTTACCTTAGAGTTGGGCAGAAATGTCTGTGTGTGAACACTGATGGGAAGGGACACTTGAGAATCAAACGACAAGTCAGTTTGAGAACAAGACGACACACAGGAATCCGCGCCAGCCCACTGTGAAGAAGGAACACAGTGCTGTGAGGCATAAGACAGATCAGTCTGCACGTTGATTGAAGAAATGCTGTTCTTCTGACACGTGGTCCCTAGTTCCTGTAAGGGATTAGAGGGGCTTTTACCCAAGTTCACTTGAACACCTGTCCTAACGGGCTCAACAGCAACGGGGCTCACGATTTTGGAAAGTGGCAGGCTCTCCTTTGGAGCAGAAGCCTCAGAATCCAGGCCCAGGATCAGGGTTCCCACTGACAGGGGAAGCAAGTGCACAGCCCCTGCAGCCGAGCCTTGGTCCACGCCTAACACCACGGGCTGGGCCAAGGAGTCAGCTGTAGGCACAAACACAGGCACAGGGGAAAACTGCATCACGGGCAGTTTCACCAAAGCCACTTTGGGCTTGGGTAAAAGCAACTTCTGAGGATGTCTTGGAGGTGTTGTCAGCGTCTGCTTTCTGGCATTAGAGGCACAAGAGTCTTCTAAAGACGCTACCAGCTTGATTTTGGAAGCTTCCAGCTCTTGAGTGTCTGATCTAGGGATGGGTTGGTTGCTCAGGGACTCAATGGTCTTATTGGACATCTTCTGGTTTTGCAGGCAGTTTTCCATTTTCCTTTTCTTACTAGGTGGATCCCTGAAAACAAAGACAGAGCAAAAAGAAAAATACTCTTAAAATGCAGTTTGCTTCAACCGTGACACTGTAGCTTCACTTACTTAAAAAAGCCACTTTCCACACCTACAGCAGAGATCAGATTCAACCCAGAGAAGACCGATGCCTTCTTCTGCAACTCAGAAAATGGGTCAACTCAGGGAATGGGAGGTGGGCCTTCAGAAACATGCCAATAGGGAAATAGGAGGCATAACTTTTGGGATGAAGCTCTAAGTACTAGTACTCAACTTAGATCTTTATGCAGAAGGAAGCTAAAAGATCTATATAATGCACATTTTATCATTTCATTTTTTTTTCAGTTGGGTCTCATTCTGTTGCCCTGTCTGGTGTGCAGTGGCTTGATAAACGCTCACCTCAGCCTTGACCTCCTGGACTCAGGTGAGCCTTCTGCTGTAGTCTCTTGAGTAGCTGGAACTATAGGGACATGCTACCACACCTGTCTAAATTTTTTGTCATTTTTGTCTAGACAAAGTCTCGTTATGTTGCCCAAGCTGGTTTTGAATTCCTGGGCTCAAGCAATCCTCCCACCTTGGCCTCAACATTGCTGAGATTACAGGCATGAGCCACCACACTCAGCCAGTATTTCTACAGCAAGAAGCTATTATACTAAATATAAATTTGTCCTTTAAAATGAAGTATGGTTTCAGTTACACTTTAGCAATCGGGTATCCTAACAGAAAATTCTAGAAGTCAAGAATTTCAAATGGAACTAATAAGGGACTCTCAAAGAGGGTTGGCAAAAAAAGAGGAGGAACACTTGGGTTAAGATTTCAGGCCTGGACGTGGGTCCTTTGCCAGTCCTGCTGCCGTTTCGAAAAGCTCCCTTCCTCCTTGTCACACATTTTCTCCCTGCTCTCCCAGCTCTCCAGGATGTTCCAGCTGAAACTCTTCCCACAGCTCGTGAAACTTGTACCGCATGCCTTGCCCTTCACCTGTGCTCTGCAGGGATCTCATGGCCAGTTCGGTAGATGTGGGACTGCAGCGCTGTTCTGCTGGCATAGGGACAGCCACACGTGCACTGGAAGGTCTTGCCGCAGTCCTCCGCGTGTCTTTTCAAGTCCCACTCCGTGCCATAGGAATTGCTGCACTTGCTACACTTGTGTTTCTTCTCAGCATGCATTTTCATAAAGTGCTGGGAAAAACACAGGGACTAGGATGAGAAACAGCAACTGCTCAAAACACTTCAAATGCATCATCAGACCCAAATGAACAGTAATCATACAAATATAGAACACAGCAGTCAGGTCGGGCATGGTGGCTCACACAGCACTTTGGGAGGTGGAGGTGAGAAGACTGCCTGAGCTTAGGAGTTCAAGTCCAGCCTGGGCAACACGGCGAGACCTCGTCTCTACAATAAATCAAAAATTAAGTCGGGCGTGGTGGCACATGCCCATAGTTCCAGCTATTTGGAAGGCTGAGGCGGGAGGGATTGCAGGTTGAGGCTGCAGTGCCATAAGTGTGCCACCGCACTCCAGCCTGGGCGACAGAGTGAGATTCCAATTCAAAAAACAAAAACAAAAAACAAAGAACACAGCAGTCCAAGTTAAAAGAACTTAAAGGCAAATGGCAATTCATGATATGCCCCTGCTTCTCACTCCTGCTTGGTGAAAAGTGAAGAGACTGTTGTGGGAACGATTTGGGGCACCGAGCACTTAGATTCCAATCTACCAGTAGCAGTCCCGGGGGAAACACACACACACACACACACACACACACACCTCTTCTGTCCAGTCTTGCCTGTTACTGGGCCCCTCTCTCATCTTAAGATAGCAGCTTTCAAGCCTCTTCTTTTTTGGATGCTGTAGGCTGCATTCTCTGGGAGGACAGTTCCTTTGTGCTCTGTGCTCTGCCCTGGAGGCACACAGCATTAGTCAAGGGCCTGAGAGTGCACGTTTTCTCATTTTTAAAGAATATTTTTAAAAAATTTTAAAAATAGAGAAAGGGCCTTACTGTGTTGCCTAGGCTGGTCTCGAAATTGTGGCCTTAAGTGATCTGCCTGCCTCGACCTCCCAAAGTGCTGAGATGACAAGTGTGAGCCACTGTGCCTGCTGACGTTTTCTCACTCTTTGCTGAAATAGTCTACTTCTTTGTCTCTAGACCCACATCCAGACAACCCTGCTCGAGAACAAGCCACCTGCCTTCACTGCGTTCATGCCTCACCACTGGGAGATGCTGGGCATGTGCCCACCCAAGCAGCTTCCGGCAGTACTCTGTAGTTATGCTCGCTAAGTCATTAGAATGCACACTAGGTTTAATCATCTGCATGTCTTCCTCAGAGAAGTATACTTAAGACAAGTAAAATACCTGTTTTACGAGAGAAAATTGAGAAAATGGTCTGTCAGGGCCTCTAGGACATCCTTCAATTGGACAACAGTAGAATTTCGGTATGGTTTTCAAATCTTTTCTTATTGTTGGATTTACTATGCCATCCTGCAAAAGAAAAATTACTTTCAATAATTATTTTCAAAAAGCCACCAGCAGAACAGGCTGGAATGGAAACAAGGAATGACTGAAATGGGTACATTTTATGAAATACTTTTATTTTAACTGTAGCTCTTCCATCTACTCTTATCAGGGAGAGAAAAGAACATGAGTGTGTCTGAGGAGATGAAACGAAATGTGGGAGAATGGTAAGCCAGACTCTGAGATCCTCCATTCACTTGACTATTCCTGTCCTCCTGGTCAATTCACATTCCAGGGTCACAGCCCCTTCCCTGTTTCTAAGCGCTCAGACGCTCCACAGAACTGCTGAGCGGATCATGGCAAGATTCACGCTCACTTCTAACACATCCCGGGCGATGCTGGGTCCTCTCAGCACCCCTTTCAAAGTGCCTCACATGCTCCCATGCTACGGGTTTTCGTCTGATGCCTTTTACTAGCCCCGTCTTTTTCCTTTCTTAATGTTCCTTAGTTCAAGTCCTCCTTACTCTGTTTGGACTTTGTCGTTAGCCTCTTAATTGTTCAACTAAAACTTGTGGCTTTATACTGAGTCTGTTCAAGTGCCCATCTAAGTCAAAACTGTATCATGCCTGGGGAGGAGAACACTAAAGACAGTCAAAGTGGACATCAATAACCCTCCTGCCATGGCAACAACCATGTGAGCCACTGTCCATGCTTCTACATTTTTTTTCTTCTTCTTTTTTGAGTCAAGGTCTCACTCTGTTGCCCAGGTTGGAGTGCAGTGGCATGATCACGGCTCACTGCAACCTCGACCTCCTGGGCTCAGGCAATCCTCTTACCTCAGCTTCCCAAGTAGCTGAAACTACAAGCACATGCCACCATACCAGCTAATTTTTTGATTTTTTTGCAGAGACAGGGTCTCGCTATATTGCCTAGGCTAGTCTCAAACTCCTGGGCTCAAGTGATCCTCCCAAAGTGCTGATACAGGTGTGAGCCACTGTGCTCAGCCCATGCTTCTGCTTTCTGAGGCCAACTCCTCAGCTCTCCCCAGCACAGCAGTCCACCTCAGTTTTGAGGCCTTCCCAATTTTGACCTGTGACAATAAGCTCAAGGGTAGGTTGGTCAAGATGTGAATAGGGGAGATAAGAAAAGGCAGCGGCACAATAAAATAGAAACGTTCTATAAACATTCAAGAATTAACATTTACCAGACTTTTTTTTTTTTTTTTTTTATTAAGTCAGTGACTCACTCTATTTCCCAGACTGGAGTGCAGTGGCCAATCTTGGCTCACTGCAATGTCGACCTTCTGGGCTCAGGTGATCCTTCTGCCTCAGCCTCCCAAGCAGCTGGGACTGTTTGTGCCACCAGGCCCAGCTAATTTTTTTATTTTTGTAGAGACAAGGTCTTGCTATGTTGCCCAGACTGGTCTTGAACTCCTGGGCTCAATCAATTGCTTAAGTCCAGGAGATCGAGACCAGTCTGAGCAACATAGTGAGACCTTGTCTCTACTGTAAAAACAAAAACAAAATGAAAAACAGCACTGTAGCTACTCTAATACCTGATTGCCTTCATAGAAAGCACCAAGAAGGATACTAATTTGCTTTGTCATCTTATTCTAAGTTTAAAATTAGAAGTCTCTGCACAGTATGTTCCTTTCCTTTTTTAAAAAAGATTTTCTGGCAAATCATTAAAAGCAAACCCCTGGAATGAAAATCATACACAATCCTCTAAGCTGTTTGATAAGAGGTGCTTTAAGTGCCCTCCTGTCCCCGCCACTACTTTCAAACACAAGGAACAAAAGATGACAATAAAAAAAAGAAAATGCCTACTTACTCCCACTCTTTCCTTCCCTGAATCATCACAGCTCTCATTTCTCCATGAATCCCATCATCGTCAAGGCTGGGCCAAGACATTTCCAGATCTCCTTACAGGACATGAAACATGGCCATATATCCTAAGAACCCACGTAAAACCAAAAGGTAGCACAAACTCCACAGCTAACAATTCAATTTCACGTCCCCAACCATCATCCTTCAGAGGGGTTTGCTTATTATTTACATTAAGAGAGTATTTGGTTGGGGGTGGGGTGTTTTGTGAAGAAAGATTATAATAAGAACTATACTGTAACTCATGGGGAAAGAGAATATCATAATCTAGAAAACAAACAAACAATGGAAGAAATCAGAATTCTGCAAGTAGCTATAATCAAGACAATGAAAACTTCCACCGAATGTAAGAACATCTGCCCATGAGATACACCGAGCAGCTTCAAGACAGGAAGCGGGCGGAGTCTCCAGTCAACACAGAGGCTCTCAAAACCCAGAGAAGCTTTCCAGCCAGCCCCTGTGCCCTTGTTGCTCTCGTCCTTCTCCTTCCTTCCAGTGCTTTGAGAACAAGTGTCAAGAACAGTGTTTGAACGACAGAGCCTTGTATGCAGTAAACAGACCGAGGGTACAGATCCCCACACTGGGGCGCCACCACACGGGTGGCTATTTTGTCACAGAGACCACCTTCGTTAAAGAAAACAAACCTCCTTTCCACCAAGACAGCAGAGGCTCAGGACTGCAGGGCACCATGGTTAGAAAGGCAGGACATGGCAGCAAAATGAACACAACAACGATGAATCTGGGGGAGGTTTAATTCCTGCTCAAAAAGCTTGCCCCACTGACCTAGGAAGGGGTCCATCTTTCTGTTATTCAACAATTTCAGTTCAGAAAGGGATGTTGAGCATATTGTGCTGCCTTCAGATAAGAGAAATCTGAAAAATGAATCTGACTAGAACTTTTTGAAAGAATGACAGGTTCTAAGCAAGGCAGGATGCTGATACCCTGAAATGTTAAGTCCAAGTAAAGATGTGACTATCAAAATCTGTACTTGCTCAAACATATTCCTCCTCCTTAGCTGTGCTATGTATTGGTATCTTGGGAATTCCTGACCTTTAGATATTGTAACAACATAATTAGAAGCAAACCTATTGTATACGAACAGTTCTGAAGTGTAAATGGTATCTTTAGGCTTAACAAAGGCTTGAGAGATATGGAGCACCCAACAATAATTCCAGAAAAAAGAGTAGTATAAACTTAAGAAATGCACTTCAGAGTGATGTTCAGCAAACACCAAGGAGGGCCCTGAACAGTCCGGCAGCTTTGCGTTGTGCTCAGAGAGGTAACATCTGCCGTAGCATCTATCTGTGAGGGGATGGTGTTGAAGGTGGGTGATGGCTGTTGGATACCAGCTGCCAAGAACCAAGGGATTCGGCTGTAGAATCTCTACAGATATAATGTTTATCCACCCAAATTAAGATATGATTAAGAAAAGGAAGGACTTAGTTAAAATTCAGCATGAAAGAGAAAACAACAAATGGAAGACCATTCCCAGAGTTGCACTTGTGTCTTGAAAGAAACCCTGAACTCTTCTGAGGAAGGATACAGCCATGCCTGCATACGTCCACACACATTTCCTTCCTGGGCTCTCTTATCTTCATTTGAGAACGTTGTTGCATCTCGGTTCTGCTGGTGGTAAAAGTGGATCACTCATCATGGGCAACACATTTATCTGTTCTACTGGAGACTACAACCTCAAAGTTCCTGCTGTTAAATCAGAAGCCTGGTTTCAAAGAAATTTCCAAGAGGATTTACCAGGTGGGCAGACAGGACATGCAATACTCTGGGTAATCTGAATTCACTCCTGAGTCAAATCAAACCACCAAAAGCGACATATTCTCAACATTGCTTTCAGTGACTTACACTTTGGAATTATGTCACTGTTGGCACAGTGGTGGAAGGACACTTTCCATTGTAATGACTGAGGAGTTGCGACTTCATAGGTCTGGATGGAGCCAGACACCTGGAATTCTGAACTTCTCACCCATGTGCACCAATGGCTGAAAATCACTGTCCCATTCTTACATACCGATATGGAGGGGTTGTGACTATTGTCACACTGTACTGAGTTCCTCCTAAGAAAAATTTTCCTCATGATTTAATCCTGAGCAAAACGGATCTCACCAACACTGTGAAACTGTGACAGATGGTGCTTAGAACCAAGCCTGCAGCTACTTTAAATGTTTTTTTTTTTAATTGACCCATAATAATGATTCCTATTTGAGGGGTACCATGTGATGCCTGGGATATACACATGCATTGTGTAGCAATCAAATCAGGTTACACATCATGTCCGTTATCCCAAACACGGAGCATTTGTTTGTGGTAAGAACATTTGAAGTCCTCTCTTCTAGTTCTTTGGAAACCCACAACATCCCGGGCAGGACCCAAGGGCGGGACCGTGGGTGTGATGGGGCACACGGACTTCCGAACCAGAGGCCCAGGTTTGAATCCCCAAAACCTAGGCGGTTGCATAACCCATTTCTCATTCATATAATGGGAAAGACACATCGCTCCCCAAGTCGCTGTGCGAGCTGATGAGATGAAAACCGTGGAAGGCCTGGGCCGGCGCCCGCACGAAATAAACACGAGGCCAAGGCTGCGTGCCGGCCTGCCTGCCCAAGCCCGACCCCCGAGCGGCGTGACAGTGCCCCCGC
>NW_007252215.1:502918-538175 GCF_000164805.1 Carlito syrichta | reverse complement strand
CGTGTCTTCGCGGGAGCCGACGTCAGGTGAGGCCGCCAACCACCTGTCAGCAGGTAAAAGGTATTGGCCCTCCTACACACATTATTCGCCATCCTAGGAACATGACGTCAGGGCAATCGTTGGATAGAAGAAAAAGCAATGCGTTCAGCAGTGTGTTTACCTCCCAAAGATTAGAAACAACCCGACTGTTCAACGGTGGGAGAAGCAGTACATTAATTTCCACCGTCGTACTATTGAGGGCTATTCTGGTACCAGGTACCAGTCTCTGGGGAATGTGCCTTTAATTCAGTATTTCTTTTTGCCCTCAAAACGACTGTACTGGGTATAAACTGCAAGTTTCCCTTCATTGTGTAGGGAAGGAGATTTAGGCTTATAGAAATTAAGTAACTTGCTCTGGGTCACGCTATACAAACGAAAGGATTGTTATAATTGACAGGGTTAATCGTTTTAGGGAGACTGGGTTTGCTTGACTCTATTTTAACTGCTGAAATCCGGATTATTATTTGGGAGGCAGTGTAGCTCAGTGCATTGTTTCCAAACTTAAATACTTAGAGAGATTAGGTAGGTCATGTCAATGGGCATAGGCAACCAGAGGTTGACAAAAGGGAGGGGTAAAGACTGAAGTGAAATTGGAAATACATTCTTTTTTACTTTTTTTTTTTTTTAACTATCACTAACATAGGTCTCGCTATGTTACCCAGGCTGATCTCGAATTCCTAGCCTTAAGCAGTCCTCTCGCCTTGGTCTCCCAAGGTGCTGAGATTACTGGTGTGAGCCACTGCTCCTAGCCTTGTTTTTATTTTTATTTTTTAGAGAAGGGGGCTTGCTATGTTGCTCAAGCTGGATTACAGTGGTATGATCATAGCTCATTGCAGCTTTGACCTCCTGGCCTCAGCCTCCTGAGTAGCTAGGGCTACAGGTGCATGCCACCATGCCTGGCTAATTCTTTAATTTTTTGTAGAGACAGTCTAGTATGTTGCTGATCTCAAACTTCTGGCCTCAAGCAGTCCTCCTGTCTTGGCCTCCCAAAGTGCTAGGATTACAAGCTAGAGCCACAGCACCCGACCACATCCTTTTTTTTTTTTTTTTTAAAGTGGGGCAGGTGCTACTCATCTTTGGTACTGTTGGATTTTACGTGAAAACTTCCAACTTTTATATATTAGCAGATGTATTACTTTTCTCTTGTTCTAAATAAATTACCACTAGCTTACTGTTTTAAAACAACAAAAATGTATTATCTTACAGCTATGGAAGTCAGAAGTCTGAAAGAAGTCTGGTGGACTAAGATCAAGGTGTTCCTTCTGGAGGCTCCAGGGGACAATCCATTTATTTGCCTCTCTCAGCTTCTAGAGGCCACCTTCACTCCTTGGTTTGTGGGCCCTTCCTCCATCTCCAAAATCAGTAATGGTGGGTTGAGTGTCACATCACATTGCTCTGATTTTGTTAGTAGTTTTATCTCTGTGACTCTTTTTTATTTTTTGAGTTGGAGTCTCACTCTGTCGCCCAGACTAGAGTGCAGTGGCCACTCCCGGCCACCGCAGCCTCGACCTGCTGGGCTCCAGCAATCCTTCCACTTCAGCCTTCCAAGTAGCTGGAATTACAGGCATGTGCTACCACGCCCGGTTGATTTTTTTATTTATTGTAGAGATGAGGTCTCACTGCCCAGGCGGGTCTCGAACCCACGGGCTCAGGCAATCCACTCACCTCAGCCTCCCAAAGTCACGGGATTACAGGCTGAACCACCAAGCCCGGCTTCTGTGACTCTTCTATTCCTCCTCCACTCTTGAGGACTCTTGTGATTACATTGGGCCCATTCAGGGAATCCAGGCTGACTTTCTTTCTTTTGAGTGGAAGTTTCAATCTGTTGCCCAGGTTGGAGTGTGGCGGCACACTCACACTTCCCATAGCCTTGATTTACTGGGCTTGGGTGATTCTTCCACCTCGCCTTCCAAGTAACTGGAACCACAGGTGTGTGCCACTATGCCTAGCTAATTTTTTGATTTATTGTACAGATGAGGTCTCGCCAAGTTGCCCAGCCTTGTCTTGAACCCTTGGACTCAGGTAATCCTCTCGCCTTTGCCTCCCAAAGTGCTGGGATTACAGGCATGAGCCAACGCACCCGGCTCAGGATAATTTTCCCATCTGCAAAGTCCCTTTGCCTTGTTAGGTAACTGTGATATTATAGAATATACTTTTTCTTTTTTTTTTTAGTTGGAGTTTCACTCTGTTGCCTAGACTGGAGTGTGGTGACACGCTCCCGGCCACCACAGCCTCGACCTGCTGGGATCCGGCGATCTGTCCGCCTCAGCCTTTCAAGTAGCCAGAACTACAGGCGAGCACTACCATGCCCGGCTAATTTTTTATTTACTTCTTGTAGAGACGAGGTCTCGCCAAGTTGCCCGGAGGGGTCTTGAACCCACAGGCTCAGGCAGTCCACTCACCTCGGCCTCCCAAAGTGCTGGGATTTCAGGTTGAGCCACCGAACGGGGCCTGTAGAATATACTTTGATCATTGCCCCATTTCCTGGCATCAACTTCTAAAATTCTTGTATTCTTCCAAATGATGTGTCTTTTGGGATACTGACGTGTTGACTGATGGCTGGCAGTCCCTAGGTAGCTCAGGATGGAGCTGGTCACTGGAAAGTCCAAGGCAGGATTAGAGGCTTGGGACTTTCAGTCCATCCCCACCTCTGGGGAGAGGAGAGGGACTGAAGGTCAAGTTGATCAATAATTCCTATGTGATGAACTCTCCATAAAAACCCGGAAGAACTGGGTTCAGAGGGCTTCTGGTTAGCCGAGTATGGGAGCTCCACGGCCCCTTCCCCATGCTTTGTCCTATGCATCTTCTCATTTGTTTCCTTTGTAAACATGTTTCCTTGAGTTCTGTGGACCGCAATGTGTGGGATCTGGCGGTATCTCCATGTGGTTAGCATTATGCCGCCTGCCAAGGAGGTGAATTCTGGTTTTAACAGTTACTACTGGCCAAACAAAATGCATCCATTACTTGGAAGGCTGAAGTGGCAGAACTGCCGGAGCCCAGCAGGTTGACGCCGGGGTGACTGTGAGCATGCCACTACTCTCCGACCTGGGCGATGAAGTGAGACACCAACTCAAAAAACCAAAACAACAACAACAAAAAAAACATCCACAATGGGGAGGCGTCTATGGTTGCCTTCAGCATGGTGCTTGGCACGGGCTCTGGAGTCTAACTGCCCAGGGCTAATGTGGGCTCAGCCACTTCCTAGGCTAGCTTCGGTATTCACTTCAGCAAAGGGAGATTGGCGATGCCGCCTCCCTAATCAGATGGTTCCAAAAGTAAGATACTCACACGAAATATTTAGCCCAGTGCCTGTCACAGTGTGCAATGAACATGAGCTATTATTCATTTCTTGAGACCCTACCCAATTGGGCAGCAAATTCCTTCGACTGGAGAGGCCCTGGCTCTGCATTGATTGCTGTGTCTGTTCCCAAACTGCACTTAAACGGCCATGAATACATAACAGAGGAGAGTTTGGTGAGCCCTCAGCCAGTCCTCTCATTTCCTTAAGCAGAAGCCTCTGTCTGGGAGGGCCACAGGGTCCAGCCTTAGCTGGTCCCACGTTAGCTGGATAATACCAGTGTCTTTCTTACTCACTCCACTCACACATCCCTGCCAAGCGCCAGGGAGGGCTGTGAGCCTGTGAGAAACATCCCTGGAATCTGCAGGGCCTCTGCAGACCAATGTGGGCATTTGGGCAGTGGGTAGAAGGACCCCTGCAGTGTGTGTATGTAAGGAAAGATGCCTGGTTTTCTCAATGGGCGAGAAAACCAGGATCATTACACTTCTAAAGACTCATCAGGGAAAGATGCCTAACCAGTGACAATGGGTGAGAAAACCAGGATTGCCACCATCCTCCAGACCAGTGCCTCATTCTAGGATAACTGAAGGGTCTCTGAAATTTCTAAATTAAATTAAATCTAAAAACTTGCAGTTTTTCATGTAAGATGACCTACAGATTGTAGACATATTACATTAGTGTTTAGCCCCCTTTTCTGACTGTATTTATATATTCTGTATATTAAGCTTCTTTTTGATTTTTTTGCTTTTTGTTTGAGTCAGTCTCACTGTCGGCCAGGCTGGAGTGCAGTGGCACACCCATGGTGGCCACTAGCCTCGACCTGCTAGGCTCAGGTGATCCTTCTGCCTCAGCCTTCCAAATAGCTATAGCCAGACACATGCCATCATGCCTGGTTAATCTTTTAAAATTTTATTTATTGTAGAGATGAGGTCTCACCAAGTTGCCCAGGCTGGTCTCGAATCCCTGGGCTCAGGTAATCCTCTCACCTCTGCCTCCCAAAGTGCTGGGATTATAGGCATGAGTCACTGTGCCCAGCTCTCTTTTTGATTTTTATCAAAAGTAACCAATGATCTATAAGCAGACTATACATGTAAAAAAAAAAAAGAAAAAGAAAAAGAGCCGACGTACCAGTTTAAAGATTTTTATTCACAAACTGGTGTTTTCTTCTCTGCTTTGGCCACCGACAAACTCCTTGGTGAATTTCCAGGCTTCTAGCAACTGAAGAGGCACTTGTCCATTCTCATGTAGTGATCTTACTCCAGCTCTGCTTTGCTATGGTCTTTTTTGTCTTCTCATCTGCCCAGATTTCCTCAGCTTTTAATTTTATAATTGTAACATGTGTTTTCATAACCCCAAACTCTCTCTGGAACAAGATATGCAATAGATTTTAAAATCTTTTATAAAAGGACATGCTATTCAGTGATGATCACTGAAAGATTTTTCATCAGAAGTACCTGATTTACCAGTTTCTCAATATCTTTATTCACAAGTCAGTATAAAATTGGTATGAATGCCACACATATGACAAGACAGATTATGAAAGTATATTTACAATAAGAACATAATTTTGTATAACTGGATCACTGAATACACACTCTCCTGTATCAACTGATTTAGTGGACCCAACTCTACCCTGTGAATAGACCAATTTTGTGATTTTCCTAAAAAAAACGTTTGAGTAGGATGTAGTTTCATGAGTAGGATGTAGTTTCTTGATGCTTCTTTCTGTGACCCAAGGGTTAAGAAAAAATATCTGGAAACCAGAAATTGGAACCAGATTTCCCCAGGATTCAGGAGAGGCAGGAGTGACTAACAAGATACGAGACATGATGTCTAGCAGTCTCAAGCAGGGAACCATATGCTTAACTTCAGAGCATTCAGGCCCTCAAGGTCAAGTGTGGAACCACATACATACCCCGTCACATCGCAAATGCCCACAACTGCTACACTTAGCAGGATATGGGGGAGAGGGGGCACATCATGGAGGAGGAAAGAAATCAGTCCCATCAATTATATGAACATATCTAAGTTTTCAATACCAAGGACGAACTTCTAAAATACAGGTTTACAGACAAGCTATACAACTAGCTGCTAGCTGAAATGCATGTGTAGTAAAGTGAGGAAGCTGACGTGCTTATAAAACCATGTGTCTTATTTATCTCTAATTTTAAAATAGTTCATTTTCTTCTTGGGTATGCAAGTGAGCAGTGGAGAAAGTGGCGCATCTGCAATACCTGAAATTTAAAAAAAGGAAAAAAAATTAAAATAATCACAGGGGCATAGGCGTGAGTCAATTTACAAATGGTCAAGGTTAGGGTGGATCATGGATCTCCCCTCCACCAAGCACAGAGGCAGGAATGCAGGAAATACAGGGCATGATGGGATTGCAGAACAGAGCAGTGGGAGTGCTCAGAGGTAACTGGTCTGCAAAGACCGGGTCCAATGAAGTATGTTGTCAATTTTTCCAGCTTGTAAAATAAGCTGATCACTCACCAGCTGGGGCTAAGGATTTTAATGCATCCAAAAGATGTGGGCTAGAGAACTTTATTAGGCACCGGAGGGGTTCTTTCCTCTCAGCCAAGATGCCCCCATTTACGTCACTTTTGAACTTCGTTTCAAGCTGTCAACAAACATATTAAGAAATGGCTATTAAATATATCAGTTGGAATGATAAAATATAATGAAATCAGATTATATATTTCAATAATTCTTGTCATTGAGAAGTACAGGGATTGATGGGGGCAAGGACCATTAATTTGAGAACTACAAACATGGAGGGCAACCAGCATTTAAATAATACCCAACATAAATGCCAGCATACGCAGTGCCCAACACACAGAAGATGCTGAATGACAGTTCTACCCCTAGGCGCTCTTTCCAGTTTGCATTCTCAATAGAAAATTAGTGCTGTCTTTTGTAATCTGTCATTTCAATGTAAAAATACCATGTCTTTTGAGTCACTACTGAGATTTCTTTTTAACTTCTTATTATGGGAGATTTCCAAAATATACAAAGGCAGGGAGCATAGTACAAGTCCTCCGTGCATAGCATCAACTCCTGGCAACTCTTCTTTCTTTTTTTTTTTTTTGAGTCAAAGTCTCACTCTGTCACCCAGGCTGGAGAAACAAACAAACAAACAAAGAAACAAACAAAAAACCTGAATCCCAATACCATTAGTATACCTAAAAGAATTCCTTAATAGTGTCAAATATCCATGTAATGGTACTTCAATAGGTACCAGATTCTAAGTTTCAACTTTTTTACATTTTTAAAAATTTAAGTGATCCTTAAGTTTAGAGGCGATGTGCTAAAATATTTGGTGGATGAGTAATATCTGCAACTAACTTGTTCAGAATAAAGAGAGAGAAAACAAAATAAATGTAGCAAACTGTTAACAACTGGTGAAATGAAGAGAAATGGATGTTCATTGGAATATTCTTGCACGTTTTCTGAAGGTTTGATGTTTTTCAAAATAGAAAAGGTAAGGAAAAACCAGTAGCAGGTATGAACAGATGTGCACCTTGGCTTACAGAATGAGCCATTCTGAGGTGTGTGTAAATGGAAGTTTTGCACATCATGTCTTTTGTCTCCCAGACAGTGGCTCCCCCGCTTTAGAATCAGCTTAAGGGCTCGTGGAAACAGACTGCTGGGTCCCACCGCCCCTGACCCAGTAGACTATGGTAGGGCCAAGAATCTGCATTCTTACCCGTTCCTGAGTGATGCTGATACTAATTTAGGGACCACACTTTGAGAACCACTGTTCTAGATTTTAAGCTGTTTAAAGGAACCTGCCACTAAGGGAATCCAACTTGAAAGGTGTCAATCGACTTCTACCACTAAAAACAAAGCAAACCAAACAGGCTTGGCTATGTGAGCAGATCAATGTGCTCACAATTTAAAGTATGGACTGTAGCTACAGAAAGGCTAAACAGAAATACTTTCAATGGAGCATTTGAGGGGAGGAGGGTGTTTTGAGCATGAGCATGGACTCAGATGAGGGTGATCATGACTACACTTTTCTAGTGATGGCAATGGGTTTAAACCCCTGTAACTCCTACCCTGGCCTTCCTGTGGGCAGCAACACTCTTCTAGAAGGATCTGCGTTTGTAGGACAGTCTAGGTTACTGTTGTTTCTTCATGTGATGCCAGCTGGGTTATGTAATGACTTACTTATTCATTCTTTTATTCAATAAGTATTTATGAGCACTTACTATGTGCCAAGTACTGTTCTAGGTGTGGATGGGCTAGAAAGGTATACCCAACAATTTTTTCCCCCAAATATACAGATGACAGCCAGTTATACATGACTGGATTTACATGTAAGATAAAATGAAAAGGCCGAATCACAATTTCCAAAGGTCATCTTTGTTGACAGAAGAACTTAACTCATACATTTAATATATAAAATTTACATGATAAATGAAAAAAACCCAGTTTCTTAGATTTGTTTTCCACTTAGGGTTTTTGTTTCCATTTTAAAGATGTTGATAACTTATAGTTAGTGTTTATTTCAATGTCCTACCTTATACTGTGCAAATTCTAGTTGTGGTTGAGGATAGTCTCCAAAACTCTCTTGAGTTATTCTTTGTACTCTCTCTTTTTCTACTCTGTTTTCATGAATGATCCTTGAATCTATTAGAGATAGAAGAGTTCAAATGAAACAGCCATTAGGATACATTTTATCCCTAAATTAACCTCTTTCATTCCTAATCTTTCTTTTTTTTTTTTTCTGAGTTGGAGTCTCACTCTGTCATCACCCAGGCTGGAGTGCAGTGGCACGCTCATGGCCACCGCAGCCTCGATCTGCTGGGCTCAGACGATCCTTCTGTCTCAGCTAGAACTACAGGCGTGCGCTACCACACCCAGCTAATTTATTATTTATTGTAGAAATGAAGTATTGTCAAGTTGCCCGGGCTGGTCTCGAAACCTCAGGCTCAGGCAATCCACTCGCCTTGGCCTCCGAAAGTGCTGGGATTACAGGCTGAGCCACTGAGCCCAGCCCATTCCTAATCTTTCAAGTTGGATAATTTAAAAATAATGCTTACTGTTTCTTCTATTGATTGTAATAATTTCTTAGTGTAGAAAAGCTGAAAAGTACAGGTTGATAAAAGAAAAGATAAAAATCAGCCATAATTCTATCCCTCAGAGGTTTAAGTACTATTAACATTTTAGTATATTTTTGTCTAGTTCTTTTTACAGTGAAAATAAAAATGAATTATGTTTTATATATATGTCTCTCTCTGTGTGTGTGTGTGTGTGTGTGTGTGTGTGTGTGTATGTATATATGAGGAGGGACCTCAAAAAAAACCCGGAATTTATTTATTAAAAAATGTGTATTTATTCTTACATGTTCAAACTTCAGTCCCCTTCAAAGTACTCTTCATTTGATGCAATGCACCTTCTGAGACACTTTTTCCACTGCTTAAAACAGTTTTTGAACTTGTCAATTTTGATGCCTTTTAGTGCTCCTGCTGCTTTTTGTTCCACCTCTTCCACATCGATAAAACATTTCCCTTTGAGGACTTTTTTCATCGGGGAAACAAAAAGTCACTTTGGGTGAGAGTGGGTGAATACACAGGGATCATGCAGTTTTTGGTCAAAAATTGCTGAACACTCAGTGTGGTGTAGGCAAGTGTGTTTGTAAATCACCCATCACGAAATGGGGAAACACGTTGAAAGAATCTCCCAACAAATTCACTGAAGCTGAAACAGAGTCTGTCACAATGATGCTAGCTGGAACACTGATGCTGATAGGACCCTAGAGCACTTAGCTAGAGGGGGGAGCCTGTACTACAAGGGACCTGTCCTCCAAAAGTTTTTTGGGAGGCTCCCCATATATGAAAGAGAGAGCGAGACCTCAAATTCCTGACCTCAAGTGGTCCTCCTGCCTCAGCCTCCCCTAGTAGCTGGGATTATAAGCAAGAGCTACCACACTTGCACACCTGGCCTCATCTATGTATTTCTTAAACTGGAATCAAAATACAATTTTGCATCGTGCTTTCTTTACTTAACATGAGATCAATGGTAGGTCCGATGCCACTGGAAACTCATAAAAATCTTTAGTTTATAACAACTGTACCATTTCATTTTCTTGCCAAATAGCTACTAAGAGATAGGTCAGTTTTCAGTTTCTATACATTTATATTTTACCCCACTACTTTTCTGAACTTTCTGACTCACTATAGTAGTTCCATACTCTTATTGTCTCGGGTTTTCTGGGGAGAGACTCATGCCATCTGTGAGCAGCAACACAATCATGATGCTGAATACTCAAGAAGTGTATCTAGGGCGTCAACAGCACTGTCTGAGGGTTCTAGACTCAGACATACCTGGATTTCACTTCTGGCTCTGCCACTTTGCCTAGGAGAGTCACCAAGCCTCCCTGAAACCCAGCTTCCTGATGAACAGCGCTTACTCATGGGACTGCTGTGATGATTAAGGAAGTAACACATATGAATATCTTAGCTTGGTGCCTGGCACACAAGAAATGTTTAACCATCAGCTAATTTTTGCTTTTTGTTGTTACGGTTTTGTTGTTATTAGTCTAGTAAATCCTAAAGGAGACTTGCGGTAGCTTAGTTTTCTCTATCTATATCTATCTATCCATCTGTCTATCTATCTATCTATCTATCCGTCTGTCTATCTATCTATCTATCTATCTAATCTATCTATCTTAGCTGGAGTCTCACTCTGTCATCCATGCTGGAGTGCAGTGGCATGCTCATGGTCACTGCAACCTCAACCTGCTCATGGCCACTGCAGTCTCGACCTGCTGGGCTCAGGAGATCCTTCCACCTCAGTCCTCCAAGTAGCTGGAACCACAAGAGTACAACATCACGCCTGGCTAATTTTTCGATTTATTGTAAAGATGAGGTCTCACCAAGTTGCCCGGCTGGTCTCAAACTCCTGGGCTCAGGCAATCTTCTTGCCTCTGCTTCGCAATCCCAAATGCTGGGATTACAGGTGTGAACTATTATGCCCTTCCAGTTTTCCTCCTTTAATAGATATTTAATTTTCAATTTTTCTGAAAGCAGTAACTACTTTTGAACAAGGATCCTAGTACATATAGGTTTTACTGAGTGACAGAAATCTGTAAGAGAATGCTGTACTTCCATAATTCAGTTTTATATTAAAACACACATACTATTTATACCTAGTGCAAGCCTTCTTTCCTGTAGTGGTAACGTAGAGTTGTGAATTTCAAACACCTAAAAAAAAAAAGGGAAAGGTGAGTGTTTTATTAATTTTAACATCTTGAAATACAACTATTAATTGGTTTTTATTACAAAAGTTTACCAATTCTTTACTTTTCCAATTAGAAGAGATTTGAGGCCATATCCTGGCCGAGGTGAGCATTTCTCCCTAGCAGGATGTTGACAAGGAGATTGCTGAGCCTGTAGCATGCCTTTCTATTTGAGGGACTCTGTGCTTTGTTCTCATAGAAGTGGATCTAGAAGAAGTGTAGGTGGTGAGTGCAAAGCCTGATGAATCCCAGGCAGTGTTTGCACTGTGGCGTGTTGACGACATAGCTGTTCCTTTACAACCCTAAAAAACTCACTGAGATTCCTTTGGGAAAAATAACTTTCTTGCCATGAGTCTGACTCTCTTGAACCTCTTCTCCTACTGAAGCCATTGTTTTATAATTCAGTGCTTGACAATGTGAATTTTCCTAAGAATGCAACTAACTGTCATAGCAGAATAGTTTATATCAATTTCTGGCGGCAGGAGGGGAAGGGACAACTTGGAGACAAAATCCTGACCTAATTTTTTTTTTTTTTTTTGAGTTGGAGTAGTTTTACTCTGTCACCCAGGCTGGAGTGCAGGCTCACCGCTATGCAGCCTCAACCGGCAGGGCTCAGGCAATCCTTCCGCCTCAGCCTTCCAAGTATATTATTCTATCAAGCAACAAAGAAGTATAATTAATTTTTTGTCCCATCAGTCAAGCATGTTATACAGGAGTTGGAATTAAAGGGGAAAGCCCTGGTTAAGTCCCACAGTGTATTTCTTTGTTAAAATTATTTCAAAGTCTTACTTCCTTTTAATGACAAGAATGGATCTGTCCTTTTCACAGGCTCAGGTGTATTTTCTCCTTGCATGGCAAATGTCTGCTCATGCGTTCAGACTCATGCAAGTGTACTGTTAATGCTCTGTGTATGTCTTTACACCCTTAGAGAGGTTATAGTTATGTATTGTCATATGTTCTAAGGAGAACGAAGCCTATAGTTCCAGCTACTTGGAAAGCTGAAGCAGAAGGATCACCTAAGCCCAGCAGGTAGAGGCTGTGATGGCTGTGAGCGTGACACTGCACTTCAACCTGGGCAACAGAGTGAGACTCCAACTCAAACTCCCCCCCAAACAAACAAACAAACAAACAAACAAAAAGACAGTGTCAAGTTACTAAAGAGAAAATACATCCTAATGGGAATAGCTGATTTGGAAACTAGTATCTATAACACAGAATCCCATGACTAATGCGTGGTATAAAACACAATACAATTATAAAAAGATGATTGTGAGAAGTGATCTTGCTTTCTTTCATGTTAATTGGTTGAAAGCTTTCTCCAGTTCAGTAATATCTAGAATGGTCTCCTCTTGGTAGAGGTGGACTTTCTCACCTCCTCAGTAGCTTCTAACTCCTGTGTGAAAAAGAAAATGAAGACAACTTAGAGCGTCACTGACTAGCTCACCTGATTATACTGTTGAAAAGCAATAGCCTTCAGAGAGTCCAGGTAGCGGCTTCTCAGGTCCATTTTCACAATCTCATGGTGTTTGCTAGCAATTGTCAGGGCCTTGAAATGAAAATTAGCAAAATATCATTAGGACTATTGTCCCTGTGTTTAATCTCATAGGCTGTTGTTATTCAAAAACAAAAAAGTGGATAATGGCATTGAGATTCTCATAAATGTAGTCTTTTATACCATTTTTAGAAAAGTAATTCTGTTTTAAGTTAGGAGTTATAATAAACAATACTCAAAATGCTACTGTTTTAGAATACTGGTCTTCTAATACTATACTGATACTACCATATAAAAATGCAAATATATTACCCATCAGAGGCAGAAGTGAAAGAAAAAAAAGGAAAGGAAAAACAAAAATGTAAATATGTACAGTCTAGGGGTCGATATTGAAGGAAAAATGTGGGTAATTAAATGCAGTTTTTTTTTTTTGAGTTGGAGTCTCACTCCACTGCCCATGCAGGAGTGCAGTGGCACGCTCATGGCCACCCCAGTGTTGACCTGCTGAGCTCAGGCAATCCTTATGCCTCAACCTTCCAAGTAGCTGGAACTATAGGTGCACGCTACCACAGTAGCTAATTTTTTTGATTTATTGTAGAGATGAGGTCTCACCATGTTGCCCAGGTTGGTCTCGAACCTGTGGGCTCAGGCAATACTCTCGCTTCAGCCTTCCAAAGTGCTGGGATTACAGGCTTGAGCCACGGCACCTGGCCTAAGTTTTTGATTTATTGTAGAGATGAGGTCTCACCATGTTGCCCAGGCTGGTCTTGAACCTGCGGGCTCAGGCAATCCTCTCACCTCTGTCTCCCAAAGGGCTGGGATTACAGACGTGAACCACCACATCCAACAAAAAAATGTATATGTATTTTAAGAGATGTTATCTATATATTACTTTTTGAAGTTGAATAAATTATGGTAGCAATGTGTAGTATGACGTTTGCTCAGTGGTGCTTCTACCATTTTCTTTGACTGGCATTCATTTGATTAATGCTATCTTTTGAGCAAACATCATACTTAAAATGTGTATGCATTTTTCGGCACCCTGTATACTTACTATCTCTCTCTCTCACTCTCTTTTTTTTTTGAGTTGGAGTCTCATTTTGTCGCCCAGGCTTGAGTACAGTGGCACGCTCACAGTCACCACAGCCTTGACCTGCTGGGCTTAGGCAATCCTTCCACCTCAGTCTTCCAAGTAGCTGGAACTACAGGCACGCGCTGCCACACCCAGCTTATTTTTTTGATTTATTGTAGAGACGAGGTTTCACTAAGTTGCCCAGGCTAATCTCGAACACCTAGCCTCAGGCAATCCTCTCGTCTCGGCCTCCCAAAGTGCTGGGATTACAGGTTGAGCCACTGTGCCCAGCTATATCTCTCTCTCTCTCTCTAAATATATATATGGGGGACCCCACCAAAAATCGGAATTATTTTTTGGAGGGTGGGCTCCTTGTAGTACAGGGTTCCTCCTCTAGGTAGGTATTCTAGGAACCCATTAGCATCAGTGGACCAGTTAGCTTTGTTGTGAGAGGCTGTATTCAGCTTCAGTGAATTTTTTGTGAAGATTCTTTCAACACATTTCCCTATTTCATGATGGTTGATTTATACTGCACCTGCCCACACTGTGCTGAATATTTCAAGTGACTTTTTTTTCCCCAGATGAAAAAAATCTTCAAAGGGAAATGTTTTGCCCATGTGGAAGAGGTAAAACAAAAATAGCAGAAGCACTAAAAGACATCAAAATTGATGAGTTCAAAAACTGCTTTAAGCAGTGAAAAAGCATCTTTTTTTTTTTTTTCAGTTGGAGTCTCACTCTGTTACACAGACTGGAGTGCAGTGGCCGCTCCTGGCCACTGCAGCCTTGACCTGCTGGACTCCGGTGATTCTTCCGCCTCAGCCTTTCAAGTAGCTGGAACTACAGGCATGTGCTATCACGCCCGGCTAATTTTTTGATTATAGAGATGAGGTCTTGCCAAGTTGTCCAGGCGGGTCTCGAACCCACGGGCTCAGGCAATCCACTCATCTCAGTCTCCTAAAGCGCGGGATTACAGACTGAGCCACCGAGCCTGGCCAAAAAAGCATCTTGATAGGTATACTGCATCAAATGGAGAGTACTTTGAAGATGACTGAAGTTTAAACATGTAAGAATAAATACACAATTTAAAAAAATAAATTCTGGGTTTTTTTGGGGTTCTCCTTCGTGTGTGTGTATAGTTTTTTTTTGAGACAGGGTCTCTCTCTCTCTCTGTGGCCTAGGCAGAAGTGCAATGGTGTAATCATAGTTCACTGTAGCCTTGAACTCCTGGGCTCAAGCAATCCTCCTGCCTCAGCCTCTAGTGTGGCCAGAACTACAGGCACTCCACCATGCCTGGCTAATTAAAAAAAATTTTTTTTTCTTGTTGAGACAGGATCTTGAGTGATTCTCCCATCTCAGCCTCCCAAAGTGTTAGGATTAGAGGCTCTGTGCCTAGCCACATTTCTTATATTAAGCATTCATTACTTCTAAATTAAGAGACAATAAAGAACAGCTCTACAATATCATATGCCACATTCCCACTTGTAGATACAACACTCTATTACTTATTTTCGGAGAACAAGGATTAAATGTGGTAATTCTACATCAAATGCTTATTGAACACTTTACACTTACACAGACCTTTGAGATAATAATAAAATATTATAGCTTATCATAATTTGTTCTCTACCTGACCCAGCAAGGTTATATTGCGTGTCAGCCTGGAAGAGGTGAAGACATATGGCGTCTGGGGGTAATACACCACGTAAGTCGGTTTGTACTGCTGTGGCTTCGTATAATGTGTGCCCCAGGCGACTCGAATCCAGACCTCATTCTCTTCTGTTTCTCTGAAGCTGACTGTCACCTTATTTTAAAAAAAGATTCAGGTTTTCTAATTAATATATCATTGTGGCACTAAATACAGGTGTTTTTAGGAGTACACAATGTTACTATAACGTTATAGGTGGGTTGAGACCTAGCAGTTTTTTCTCCTACTTTTCCTGATAGTGTTTTGGAAATCTTTGGAAACATTGTTTTTAAAGACATATTTTTGCTTTTCAAAGTTTTCTGAAAGAAAATAATTTTTTCAAAAGCTACAATCAGCATACGACATCAACGTTTTTCAATCATTTCTTGGGTGTGCCCTGAACACTGTTCCTTCACCTATAAGAGTTTATGAAATAAGGCAGCCTTACAGATGAGATACCTGTTTTTTAACTTTAATTTTTAATTTTTTGCAGAGATGAGGTCTCACCATGTTGCTCAGGCTGGTCTCAAACTTCTGGGCTCAGGCAATTCTTTTGCCTCAGCCTCCCAAAGTACTGGGATTACAGATGTGAGCAACCGAGCCTGGCCAAGATACCAGTTTTATAATGATGCTTTTTTAGCAGCTGGCACAGACCTTGGGTACACTATAGAAATAGTAAGATTTCTATGTAATAATAGGCTTAAAAATATAATAATCCTAATGCCTTTATGCACTTTTAGCTCAGAAACTAAAAACTACTCTAAAGGGATGTTATATGACGAGACTACAGGAAGTTGCATTTGGTTTCCATTTCATGGATAAGATGCAGACCTTTCTAAACTGCTAATTGCCCAGGGGTCTGGAATTTCCAGCTCACCTCTGCTTTAGCTCCCTCTTGGAGCTCTGATCCTGGCTAGGAGGAATTGAGACGGGTGCACTTGGCTTGCCCACGCCTCTGTACTTCTTCCCTCTAGGGTTTTACTCCAGGAAAAGTGGGTTGTTTTGGTGCTGCTGGCACTAGCAAACTTTGCCTACTCTTTATTTAGCTGCTTTTCCAAATTCCCTGGGTGCATCAGACAAGGAAGTCTCCCCTGTCTAGGGGCCATTGGCACAGAGTGGTCTGATTTTCTGAGTGAGCAGAGCGTGAGCCCCATCAGGTACTGGCCTCTGCTGGCTTGCATGGAAGATGGTCTTATTCTGAATAGTGTCTTTGTTTCATATTACAAAAGCAAAAACACCTGTAAAATGAAGGGGGCTTCAGAGCTGCTTTGACCATTACAGGAACCACTAGCCACATGTGGCTATTACACTTAAATTCATTAAAGTTAAATAGTATTAAAAATTCAGCTGCTCAGTCACACTAGTCACATGTTAAATGTGTAGTAGCCACATGTAGCTACTAGTGTACTGGACAGGGCCAATACTGAACATTTCTATGACTGCAGAGAGCTCTTACAAGGCACTGCTTATAAGAAAGAGGCATTGGGTCCTGAATGGACACGTGGGAGGAGAGGGAAATAGTTATTACATTTAGAGTATACCTTTCGTAGGGAATAGAACAGAACAGAATATTTACTAACTGGATTTCTTACAAATAAGGACACAAGACAGTAGCAAATTTTAAGTGTACACATGTCATTAAATTGAATTTCATGTAGATTCAGGTGAATTCTATTCTTACATTTTTTAATGCTCTCTGAAGAACTTTCTTAAATGAACTTTTGAACTGATTCATATCAAAAAGGTCAACATCATCACCTGTAAAAGTGAAAAAAAAAAAAAAGAAAAATTAAGGGAACTATGTCTTCTAAAAATATATTTACAAACGAACCCTGAAACTAGGCATTTTGCATAATTGCAGAGCAGTAATGATCAAATTACACAAAGGCAATGCTAGTACCTCTGACAAGGTACCACAAATCTAATTCTCATATTTCCTAGGTGAGTAACAAATAACCACTTCATTTGGAAAGAATAGAGATTTTAGAGGAATATACTGTCATTTATTTTTAAATTGCTGAAATATCAAATATAAATGTCCAATTTAAAATGGAAACTATTACCTGGTTCTTTACTCATGCGAAAAACATCCCAAATTTTCTTATGCCGATGAACTTGAGTACCTGGGAGAGGGAAGAAGGGATTACTACTTTGTATGAGATCATAGAACTTTGACATAATATGCCTATAGTTGGATATTTTTAATAATTTTAAACTGGGGAAAATAACAGTAATTTGCAAATTAGGTTATACAGATTTGCATTCAAAATATAAACTGAACTGGATTAATTAAAAAACCTTTTTTTTCTTTTTCTTTTTGAGTTGGAATCTTACTTTGTTGCCCAGGCTGGAGTGCAGTGGTTGGATTAAATTTACTTCAGAAAAACAAATCATGGTTCCTCAATTTGACCTACCTAATATGGTTCCATTTGATTTTAGCATTTATGCTTATGTTAGCACATTCATTCTATTTCCACATAAGTCTGCTCTACATTTGTCAGGCACGACAAGGCACGCTGTGCTCCTCATGATCGACATGTGCCCAGAGCCTCTTCCTCACGGTCCTCACACACCGTCCTCCACCTCATTCTGCTCTCCTCTCAGAGTGGCCCATCCTTATCACCTCACACCCACTGCCCTGCTTCAGTCCCCATGAGAGGACCTGTCACTAGCTGATGTCACATTACATGTCTAGATGCTCATCTCTATACTGCCTGTCCCCCCGACTAGATTCTCATGGAAATGAGGGACGTGCTCCCTGTTCTATTCCCAGGCTTAAACTTAACTGCTTGGAATAAAGCAAAAACTCAAAGAGTGTGTGTATGTGTACATATATTTTATTTATTTATTTATGAGTTGGAGTCTCACTCCATCGCCCAGGCTGGAGTGCAGTGGCACGCTCACGGCACCCCAGCGCTGACCTGCTGGACAACCTGTGGGCTCAGACAATCCTCTCGCCTAGGTCTCCCAAAGTGCTGGGATTCTTGAGCTACCATGCCCGGCTTCATATATTTTTTAGAGACAGGGTCTCACTATGTTGCTCAGGCTGCACTTCACTCAACCTGCACGATATCACTTCACTTGGCTTCATGTTTGACAAATGAATGAATAAATATGTGACATAGAAAACACCCTCAGGAGTTACAAACTTAAGAGCATCCTGGAGTGGAAATGAACCTAGGAGGTTAGCAAACTCAGCAATATTCCATCATCCTTCTGGTTTAAAACTACCAGGCTCACACTGACCTCTCTCCATTCCTTTGTTCACCTCTCTGTACTCCTGGACTTCAAATTAGGTTTTCTTTTTTCCCCCCAAGTGTTATATTTATTTTTTAAAATTTTTTATTTTAAAGGTGTGGGGGTACCATTCAGGGTTAGTCAAACTAGGTTTTCCACATTCCATAAAGAGGGACCGTTGGCCCCAACACTCAGGGGCACCTTAATACTTTTCTTGTCCTTCCTTAGGTTCAGTATCTTTTCTTTTTGGTGCCTGAGTGTTCCTGTCAACCCGACTCCTGTCCCATTTATGGTGACAGGCCACGCAATTGATTCTCTGGTTTTGTCTAACGCAGGTGTAAGCAGGCAGTGTAATGCTGGTTCTAGAGACAGCATCCCAAACTTTTTGCTTTCTTCTGGTACTTTCTTCCTTGGCTCTGTGTTTTGGAGAGTTGAGATGGCCTGCTAATTAGTCTCTGAGTAAGGCTGGTGTAACAACAACACAAATGAAAACTTTTTGTTGTTAATAATTCCATTAAACTTCATTATCTGAAAATTCATAAAATAAATGTCAAGGACTTAAATACAAATGAAGATATTTATGATCTCAAATACAACATGTCCTAGACTAGCCCATGACCTTGTGACACATGTGCTCCCTCTCTAAGTCTCACTGCTGAGCCATGTGTGCTCTCCCCACCACTCTGCAGGCAGTCCCCTTCAGTTAGAGTCTATATATTCCTTGGCCCCCACCCCCTTTCCAGCCTCCCCCAGGTCAGTCCTTTCTTGCATGGACCTCCAACAGGTCTCTCCCCATCCTCTCTACACTGTAACCAGAGTGATGCTTCCAAGAACAAGCACCTAATTCTTTTCTGTTCATAACCCTTCAAAGGCTTTCATGATTCTTCGGATGAAGACTGCAATCCTCCCAGGGGCCTCTCGGCCCCGCCCCCACCCCTTGACCCTTCTTCTGCAGCACGGAGCTTCCTGTGGCCCTTCTCTGCCCTGGGCATACTCCCTCCCACCCGCTCACACCTGCGCCTTGCCCCTCCCACTCCTTAGCCTCCTTCTCTCCAGAGCCCAGTTATTGCCACCTCCGCCTGTGGACATTGGCTCAAAAGACATCTCCTTAAGGAGGTCTTTCCTAAACCCCCACAGCAGAGCAGCTTCCACTGTGCTCTCAGGAACCCTTTCTTCTTCTCCTTCGGAGCACTTACTATTGTGTATTTGAGTGATTAACGGACCAATCTCTCTCAAGCTGACTGTGACCTCCGAGTGCGTATGAATCGGCTGTCTTGCTCACCAGTGCCTTGCATACTGGCACACAGTGAATGCTTAATGAACATCTGAATTAATGCGTGAGAAATGGAAACTGTGTGGATCCACCTTTTACGCCTTAGAGAGAATTCAGTCACCGAGAAGGAGACAAACTAAACAGAGGCAGGCACACTCAATAGATTCAGCTGTGTCATGGTTGGAGCCAAGTATTCATAAAGCAGATGTTGTTACTCTTCCAGGTTACAGAAAACAGCTAATATATAATGATAACACTTAGTAAATCCAGGCCCTGCTCTAAGCACTTACCATAACCTTATGTAGTATTATCATTACTACACCTCACCATAACCTTATGTAGTATTATCATGACTACAGATTTATCAAATGATAATACCAAGGCACAGAGATGTTAGACACCTCCTCAGGGCTCACAGGGAAGCAATGGTGAAACCAACTCAAGAAATCCAGCCCCTGAGCCTG
Source organism: Carlito syrichta (assembly GCF_000164805.1). Classification (NCBI taxonomy): domain Eukaryota; kingdom Metazoa; phylum Chordata; class Mammalia; order Primates; family Tarsiidae; genus Carlito; species Carlito syrichta. The sequence goes on along the minus strand of NW_007252215.1, from coordinate 518,373 downwards.
TGTTCTTAGTCCCTATACTATGTTGCCTCCTGATGAAAAAAATAGGCATCTTGAAAAACTAAGAGAGGAAAGCCAGACACACACAAAAAAAGTCAAAGAAATGGAAGGGAGGATAGGTCAGAAGTTACACTGTAATGGGAACACAGTTTCAGAAACATACGCATTTCCAAACTCTGTAATAGTAACACAGATGCTTCTTGACTTATGATGGGGCTATGTCCCAATAAATCCATTGTAATTTGAAAATATCTTTAAGTCAAAATGCACTTAATACAACTAACCTAAGGAGCACCATAGCTTCGCCTCGCCTACCTTAAATGTGCTTAGAACTTGTGTGTTAGCCTACAGTTGGGCAAAATCATCGAACAAAAAGGGTATTGTGCAATAAAGTATGACTATCTCATGTAATTTATTGAATACTGTACTGAGAGTAAGAAACAGGATGGTTATATGAGAACTTGAACTCCAGTTTCTGCTGAACGAGCATGACTTTCATATCAGCGTAGAGTTGAAAAATTTAAGTTAAACCATCGTAAGTCAGGAACTGTCGGTAACACAAAGTCCAACAAATATTTATTTTGTGCTTATGATGTGCCAGTTACTGTGCTAAGAGTTTTTTAGGCATTATCTCATTTAATTCGTGCAGCACTCCTGTCAAGTAGGCACTGTACTATTATTTCCACTTTACTAGGAGTAAGGCTTAGAAAGGCGAAAACTTGACAAAGGGCACATGACTGCTAGGTTACAGAACTAGGATCTGAAACCAGGTCTCCTCAACTCTAGAATCTGAGGCTTTACATATAAAATTGCCTCTGCTGAAACTGATGAGTGAAGTGTAAATACAAATCGCCAAAACTTACAAACGATGTCTAAAAGGGCCGCGTCATTGATGCTTGCACACTTTTCCTGAAAGAGAGAATAAATTGCTCAGTAACTGTGGTGATAGGTTTGGTCCTAACCTATTTAGAACACACTTTAGGATTGGTTAGAACAGGCTACAGGCACGCTCCCCGTGTTCACTGACAATCTGTCTCGTTCCATGTTCTATTAACCAACAGATTCTGCCTTTCTGATTCACATCTCAGTCCAGACACTCACAACCATTCTCCCACAATTTATTCCTCACTCAACACTTTTTTAACTTTTGGGTTAAAAAAAAAAAATCAACTTTACTGAGGTGTAATTATCAGACCTTAAACTGCACATATTAAAAGTATACAGTTTGATTTTTTTTTTTCGAGTTGGAGTCTCATTCTATCACCCAGGCTGGAGTGCAGTGGCATGCTCACGTGCACTGCTGCCTTGACCTACTTACTGTGCTCAGGTGATCCTTCCACCTCAGCCTTCTAAATAGCTGTAACTACAGGCATGGGCCGCCACGCCCAGCTAATTTTTTGATTTATTGTAGAGGTGAGGTCTCCCCATGTTGCCCAGGCTGTTCTTGAACGCCTGGGCTCAGGCAATCCTCTCGCCTTGGCCATCCAAAGTGCTGGGATTACAGACATGAACCACCATGCCCGGCCCCGTTGGATGTTTTGACTTATGCCCATGAAACCATCACCACAATTAAGACAGTGACCATATCCATCAGTGCCCCCCCATCAAACTTTCTCACTCCCCTTTTTTCTCCCCTCTTCCACCTTTTTTGGTCCCCACCTCTTTTCCTCCCAATCCCTGGTCCTGAGGCAACCACTGATCTGCTTTCTGTCACAAAGATCTGTCTGCATTCCTAGAGTTTTATATGAACATTAACATCAGTATATATTTTTTGTTTGGCTTCTTTTACTCAGCATAATTATTTTTTTATGCTATATTTTTGCAGCTATGAATAGTTCATTCATTTCTATTGCTGAGTAGCCGTCTATTGCATGGACACATCACAATTTATTTATCCATTTATCTGCTGATGGACATTTGGACTGTTGCCAGTTTGGGGCTATTGTGAATAGTCCATATTTTTGCAGCTATGAATAGTTCATTCATTTCTATTGCTGAGTAGCCGTCTATTGCATGGACACATCACAATTTATTTATCCATTTATCTGCTGATGGACATTTGGATTGTTTCCAGTTTGGGGCTATTGTGAATAATGTTGCTTATGAATATTAGCATACATGTCTGTGAGGTCACGTTTTCATTTCATCTTCAGTAAATTCCTGTAAGGGGAATGGCTGAATCACATAGGAGATATACATCTTAACCTTTTAAGAAATGTAGTCCTTTTTTTTTTTTGAGTCGAAGTCTCATTCTGTCGCCTAGGCTGGAGTTCAGTGGCATGCTCACGGCCACCACAGCCTTGACCTGCTGGGCTCAGGTGATACTTCCGTCTCAGCCTTCCAAGTAGCTGGAACTACAGACACGCGCCACCATGCCCAGTTACTTTTTTTTTTTTTTTTTTGATTTATTATAGAGACAAGGTCTCACCAAGTTGCATAGGCTGGTCTCAAACCCGTGAGCTCATGCAATCCTCTTGCCTCCACCTCCCCAAATGCTGGAATTATAGGCGTAAACCACCGTGCTTAGCATAACCTTTCTTACTAAACTGATTTCTAAGATGGCTGTACCTTTTAATATTCCTATCAGCTTTCTATAAGAGCACTAGTTTCTCCACATCTCAGTCTGATCAATATTTTAAGTGGTAGCTATCTTAATAAGTGTGTTGGGATATCTTATTGTGTGAATGTGTGTGTGTGTTTATAAGGTCTTGCTATACATATTGCCCAGGCTGGTCTTGAACTCTGGCCTCAAGAGAGTTCAAGAACTCCTACCTCAACCTCCCCAAGTGTTGAATTTGCAGGAATGAGCCACTGCACTTGGCCTCATTGTTTTTTTGTTTTGTTTTGTTTTTTGAGTCAGAGTCTCACTTTGTTGCCCAGGCTGGAGTGTAGTGGCACACTCACAGACACCGCAGCCTCGACCTGCTGGGCTCAGGCGATTCTTCTGCCTCAGCCTTCCAAGTAGCTGAAACCACAGGTGAGTGCCACCACACCTGCCTAATTTTTTGATTTATTGGAGATGAGGTCTTGCCATGTTGCCCAAGCTGGCCTTGAACCCCGGGACTCAGGCAATACTCTCACCTTGGCCTCCCAAAATGCTGGGATAACAGGCATGAGCCACTGTACCCGGCTCTCATTGTGGTTTTGTTGTGCATTTTTCTTTTTTTAAATAGTACTTTGAATTGCTGTTTTATTAACTGCATTTTTCTAATGACTAATAATTTAGAGCATCTTTTCATGTTTATCCACCACCCATATATCTTCTTTGAGGAAGTGTATGTTCAATCAAATATCTTGCTCATTTTTTTAGTTGAGATGTTTTCTTATTATTATCTATTAAGGATTTAAAAAAATATATTCTAGATACAAATTCTGAATTAGATAATTACTTAGAAATAGTTTACTAGTATGTGGCTTACCTTTTCATTCTTTTAATAGTAGCTTTCAAAGACACAAACATTCATTTTGATGAAGTGCCATTTATCAATTTTTTTAAAATTCTAAATATTGTGTTTCTGGTGTTGTAACTAACAAATATTTGCCTAGTCCAAGGTCATAAAAATTTCCTCCTGTTTTCTTTTTCTTTATTTTTTTTTGAGTTGGAGTCTCACTCTGTCGCCCGGACTGGAGTGCAGTGGCCGCTCCTGGCCACCGCAGCCTCAACCTGCTGGGTTCCAGCGATCATTCCGCCTCAGCCTTCCGAGTAGCCAGAATTACAGGCATGCGCTACCATGCCCGGCTGATTTTTGCATTTATTGTAGAGATGAGGTCTCGCTGCCCAGGCGGGTCTCGAACCCGCGGGCTCAGGCAATCCACTCACCTCAGCCTCCCAAAGGCGCGGGATTACAGGCTGAGCCACCGAGTCCGGCTCCTCCTGTTTTCTTTTACATGTTTTATAATTTTACATATATGCGGGTCTTGGATCCATTTTGAGTTAGTTTTTTATATGGTATTGAGGACAGATTGAACTTCATTGTTTTAGATATGGGTATGCAATTATTGCAACACCATTGGTTGAAAAGATTATCCTTCCTTCACAGAATTGTTCTTTGTAGCTTTGTAAAAAATTAGTCAACCATATAATCTGTGGGTCAACTTCTGGAGCCTATTTTATTACTTTGATTTATTTGTCTATCTGTATACCAACACCACCCTACTATGTATGGTTAGAGGGTGTCCCTCCAAAGGAATCCCCAATTCAACAGGGATCTTTAAGAGGTGATTAGACAGAGCCCTCACGAGTGTGCTAATGCCATGATCATGGGAGTGGGTTCCTGAGAAAAGGATGTTTTGCCTCTTCTGCCTGTTTGTACATGTTCTTGCTCTCTCTCCTCTCCTTCCCTCCCTTCCTTCCTCTGTCCCTTTCCCATAAATTACCTACTCTGGTATTCTGTTATAGCAATACAAAATGGACTAAGACACACATTGTACTGATAACTAGCTTTATAAGATATCTTGATTCGTGTAGTCTTAGTTCTCTAACTTTTATCTTTTTCAAACTTACTTTAACTATTGGCCTTTTAACATTTACTTATGAATTTCTGAATCAGCAGGTCAATTTCCACAAAAACCCTACCCCCACAATTTTTGATTGTGACTGCACCAAATCCATATGTCCGTCTGAGATCTTAGTAATATTAAGACTTCTGACCTATGAACGCAGTGCATCTCTCCATTTATTTAGGTCTTTAACTCCTCTCGGTAGTGGTTTATGGATTCAGTATATAGATTCTGTATATCTCGTCAGTTGTATCCCTAAGCATTTCATACTTTTTGATGCTGTCACAAAAGATATATGTACTTGAGACCTTGCTAAACCTATTGGTTCTAGTTCCTTTTTAATTGCAAATTCCACTAGAATTTTTACATAGGTGATCATGTTACCTGTGAATAAAAAGTTTTACTTCTTCCTTTCCAGTCTACATGACTTTTATCTAATTTTCCTGCTTGGTTGCACCAGCAAGAACTTCCAACCCAACACTGAATAGAAGTGGCGAGAATAGACATCCTTGTCTTAAGGTCTTGGTTTTTTTGAGTCAGAATCTCACTCTGTCACTCAGGCTAGAGTGCAGTGGCACGCTCACGGTCAACCACAGCCTCAACCTGCTGGACTCAGGTGATCCTTCTGCCTCAGCCTTCCAAGTAGCTGGAACTACAGACGTGCGCCACCATGCCCAGCTAATTTTTGATTTATTGTGCAGTTGAGGTCTCACCATGTTGCCCAGGTTGGTCTCTAACCCCTGGACTCAGGCAATCCTCTTGCCTTGGACTCCCAAAGTGCTGGGATTACAGGCTTGAGCTACTGTGCTCAGCTGCTAACTTTTTTTAAGGAGTGGATGTTGGATTTCATCAAATTCTTTTCCTGTGTCTACAGAGATGATCATATATATTTAAAAATTTATTGATATAGTGAATTTTTTTGAGAGAGAGTCTCACTCTATTGCTTTGGCTGGAGTATAGTGGCATGATCATAGTTCACTGCAACCTCAAACTCCTGGGCTAAAGCAATCCTCCTGCCTCACCCTCCCGAGTAGCTAGCACTACAGGTGCACACCACTACCATGTCTGGCTAGCTTTTACAATTTTTTGTAGAGATGGATGTCTCATTATGTTGCCCAGACTGGTCTCAAACTCCTGAGCTCAAGAGGTCTTCCCACCTTAACCTCCCCAAATGCCAGGATAATAGGTGTGAGCCACTGTAACTAGTCCATTATTAAATATAATGATTGCTTTTTAAATGTCAAACCAACCTTATATTCCTAAGATGAACTCCAATTTAGTCATGACATATTACTTTCTTAATATATTGGATTGGATTTGCTAAAATTTTACTGAGATTAATGGTATCAATATTCATAACAGTTATTGATGTGTGGTTTTCTTTCCTCGTAATGCTATTTCTCTGGTTTTGGTGTCAGGGGAATGCTGACCCCATGGAATGAGTTGGGAAGTACTCCCTTCTCTTTCCTTTTCTGGAAGTATGGAGAATTGAAAGTGGTCAGATTTATAATTTCTCTGCTCTACTAATTCAGCTACCCCTTGTTGTTTTCTAGCATCCTAAATTTTGTTGACCTGTGTTATCTGCCGTGGTCTTCTCTCTCTGGTCTTGCAGATTTGTGTCTCAAAAATAATCCCTTCATTGTTTATTTTATTGGGTTTTGGCAGAGTATAGCAAAAATTCCTGCTTAATCTGCCATATTTTACAGGAAAATATTAAACTATGATTAGAAATATAAAAAGCTAGACACACCTCTGTCCATGAGAAGACATCATTAAAAGAGTGAAAAGGCAAACAAAGATTGGGAGAAAATATTCACAATACACTGATCTGACAGATAAGTGATTTAGACTACATGAAGAATGATGATGACGCAATAAAAATATAATCCAATAGAAAAATGGGCAAATTATTAAACAGACAACACAAAAGAGAATATCCAATGACCAACAGGCACATGAAATAGGTCTTCACTTCATTTGTCATCAGGGAAATGCAAGTTAAAATTATGGTGAAAAACCCCTACATACTTACCCAAGGGCTAAAATGAGAAGGATAGAAAATATCAAACTACGGCAAGGATGCGGAGCTGAACTTTTTTTTTTTTTAAGAGCTAGGATCTCACTATGTTGCTCAGGCTGGAGTGCAGTGGCTGTTCACAGGCAGTATCCCACTACTGATCAGCATGGGAGTTCTGTTCTGCTGTGTCTCGGACCTCGGCTGGTTCACTCTACTTAGGCAACCTGGTGGTCCCTTGCTCCTGGGAAGTGACCATATTGATGCCAAACTTAGTGCAGACACCTGACTGGTATACAGCCTAGGACTCCAGGACCCAAGCAATCCTCCCACCTCCAGGCACACACTACCACACCCAATGAGCTAAACCTGCATACGTTGATGATGGGAGTGCAATGTTGTCTAATTCCTTATGCCAATGGTTTGGTGTTATCTACCAACGTTTAACATTATTGTATTCACTGACCCAGTGACTGCAGTCTATGCTGCTGCTGAGTAGAAACTGGGAAAAAGCCCTTGGAAAGCTCTTGGTGCTACCTACCAAAGCTGAATACAGGCAGATCCTGCACATCCTAGAAAACAGCAGCTCCATTCTCATGTATATGCCAAACAAAAGAGTACCTATGTTCACTAAAAGATAAGTAGCATCATGTTCATAATAGCCAAACACTTGGAACAACCAAAATGCTGATCAGCAGTAGAGTAGATAAGTGAATTGTATATTTACACAACAGAATTCAGCACTGAGAATGAACAACCTACTGCATGCAACAACGTGGCTGGAAATCACAACCATAAGGTTGAGTGAAAGAAGCCAGAGGCAAAAAAACCCCATAAGGTATGATTCAACTTATACAAAATACAAAAGCAGGCAAAATGAATCCATGCTGTTAGAAGTCAGTGTAGTTGGCACTCTTGAGGGTGTTAACAATAGTAAAGACAATGCTTCTAGAACTGGGCACTAGTCTCATAGGTGTGTTGTTTGTAAAAATACCTCGGTCCTGTTGATGTTTTAGGTCAGATCATTCTGTGTTGTTGGGGGGACTGTCTTAGGATGTGAAGGAGCACTCCTGGCCTCTACCCAGTAGAAGCTGATAGCACTCCACTCCTGCAGTTTTTTGTTTTGTTTGAGTCAGAATCTCACTCTGTTGCCCAGGCTGGAGTGCAGTGGCACGCTCATGGTCACCACAGCCTCGACCTGCTGGGCTCAGGTGATCCTTCCGCCTCAGCCTTCCAAGTAGCTAGAACCACAGACATGTGCCACCACGCCTGGCTAATTTTTTGATTTATTGTAGAGACGGAATCTCGCCAAGTTGCCCAGGCTGGTCTTGAACTCATGGGCTTGGGCAATCTTCTCACCTCGGCCTCCCAAAGTGCTGGGATTACAGGCATGAGCCACCACGCCCAGCAGCTCCTGTAGTTTTGACAACCAAAAAATGTATCCACACATTGCCAAATGTCCCATGGGGGGCCAAACTGCCCCAGTTGAGAACCATGGCTCTCTACATAGACATTTACATGTATGCATATTATGTAGTTTCTTTTGATGTACACAAAGATCTTGTTTATTCTTTTTAATGGCTGAAGAATATTTTGTTATTGGATGCATTATTATTTATCCAATCTCCTACATGGCTGTTTCTAATTTTTTGTTTTTATTTATTTATTTATTTTTTGAGTTGGAGTCTCACTCTGTTGCCCAGACTGGAGTGCAGTGGCCACTCCCGGCCACCGCAGCCTCAACCTGCTGGGCTCCGGCGATCCTTCCACCTCAGCCTTCCAAGTAGCTGGAATTACAGGCGCGGCTGTACACGCCTGGCTAATTTTTGATTTATTGTAGAGATGAGGTCTCGCCAAGTTGCCCAGGTGGGTCTCGAACCCACGGGCTCAGGCAATCCACTCATCTCAGCCTCCCAAAGGCGTGGGATTACAGGCTGAGCCACCGAGCCCAGCTCAATTTTTTGTTTTTAAAGCTATGCTACAGTTATAGCATTTTTAGTTATTCACATAATGAAATATATATCTATATTTATATTACTTATATATACTGTCTTATTTTTAATTTTTTCAGTATAAATTTCCAGAAGTGATACTGATAATTCAAAATGTTTATTTATTTAACAGTGAATGAGGGAAGGATATAACATAATTTGGGAATTCTTTGTACTATCCTTGAAAACAGTTTTTTTTTTGAGTTGGGGTCTCACTCTGTCACCTAGGCTGGAGTGCAGTGGCATGTTTACAGCTCACCGCAGCCTCAACCTCTTGGACTCAGGTGATCATTCTGCCTCAGTTTCCTGAGTAGTTGGGACTATAGGCATGTACCATGATGCCCAGCTAATTTTTTTGTAGAGAAAAGGTCTCACTATGTTGCCTAGACTGCTCTTGAACTCCTGGGCTCAAGTCTCTAAAAGTGCTAGGATTACAGATGTGAGTCACTGCACCAGGCTGAAAACATTTTAAAACAAAAAGCAAATAAATATATGAATACATGTGAAAGAGGTCTCTTTCTTCACAACTTTGCCAGCACACCTGAGTATTATTATATTTTCATCTTTGCCAATTGGATAGGTTAAAATTACGAGGTCCAACAATTAGATTTGTGAATCATCCTAGAAAAAGTGCTATATACCTCATTGCTGAATATCACTACGGTCACCTTCAAAGTACTCCCCTTGGGAAGGTGTGCAATGATGCCAGCACCTAGCCAACCCATCGAAGCAATTTTGGAACTCTTTTTCTGGAATGGCCACCAGAGCTGTCATGGTTATTTGTTGAGGTCTGACAATTAAGTTAGCAAATTGTCACCATACGCTTATGTTGGCAGCACTGTACAAGTAACTGTATTGGAACACTCTCCCTACTCACCTGAGCTGGCCCCCAATGACTTGACATTCAGGATATCAAGGGTAATACAACAATGGCTCTGATGGCCATTCCAGAAAGAGTTCCAAAATTGCTATGATAGGTGGACTAGGCACTGGAGCCGATGCATAGCTTCCCAAGGGTAGTACTTCGAAGGTGACCGCAGTGATATTCAGCAATGAGTATTCTGAAGGAGTCTGCATACTTGTCAGACCTCGAATACTGCTCATTAGTTTAACTTGTATTGTTTTTTTCCTCCAATGATATTCCTTCTTATTGATTTGTAAGCATTCTTCATAAGTCGAAAAAGGCAATTAAAAATTAGTTTCTTTCCTTTTCTTTTTTTGAGTTGGGGCCCCACTGTGTTGCCCAGGCTAGAGTGCAGTGGAACAATCATGGTTCACTGCAGCCTTGAACTCCTGGGCTCAGGCAATTCCACTTCAGCCTCCTAAGTAGCTGGGACTACAGACCCATGCTACCACACCTGGCTAATTTTTTAATTTTTTTTTGTAGAAATGAGGTCTTGCTATGCTCCTCCCAAATCCTCCCACCTGGCCTCCCAAAGTTAGGATTCAAGGCCTGAGCCACTGCGCCAGGCCAAAAATTAGTTTCTTTTCCACTGTAGTAGCACATAGCCCACATCACATCAAGAATGGCTTAGCATTTGCCTTAATCTTTTCTGGACTAAGAAACAGAAGAAAGAAAAACCCCAAGGGATGGCACCTTGTTATTGTTCAGGACTAAATCATTTTTAGCATTGTTACCTCACACAGCAGAAGCAAGTGCTGAATGACAGATTCCTTTCTCTGCCGAAAATTTATGGTCTGCAGCTGATTTTCAGGCAAAAAATTCCAGGCTTTTAGGACTGTCATCATTTCAGATATGGGAATTTTCAAGATGGTCCTCTTGATAAACTCAGCAACAGTCTCATCCATCTCCTTGGCACCTTAATAAAACAAGAATAAAATAGCACAACAAAGTATTGACCAAATACAAAATTTTTCAGCATCACATTTTTAGCGGGGATGTTGATTTGTAAGTCAAACATCCAAATATTTACCTTTTTTTCAGTCACTCTACAGTCAGAGAATTTCAGTATGAGCATTTAATTATTTTCTCATAAGTTGTATATTCAAGTATGTTTTAGGGTTTTAAAAAATTAGTGCTATCGCTTCTTTTTGGCTAGAGTATTCTAATCTTTTGATGACAGTGATATATAAATAATTCAGTCATTCACTAATTCATGGAACCAATTACTGACCACCTGTGCATGCCAGGAAATTTTCTAGGCACTGGGGATAGGTATATTGTTGGCAAAAAGGACAAAAACCCGTTCCAGTATGGAACAGCTATTCCAGTGAGGGGAGAGAGAGAGACAATAGTAAAAGCCACAAAATATATTGCAAGTGAGAAATGCTGTGGAGAAAATGGAATTGTGTCAGGCAGGTGGGAGTGAGGTGAGGGCTGGGGAAGGGGTTGGAGAGAGTAGGACTCACAGAGCGGTGACATGAAAGACAATCCTTGCAGGAGAGGGAGCCATGTGGTGGAAAAGCTTTCCAGGCAGAGGGAACAGCCAGTGCAAAAGACCTAAGGCGAGAGCCTGATGGGGCCTTTAAGGAACAGGAAGGGGGTGGCCTTCAGTAAGAGAAGAGGAGAGAGCGGAGGCCTGGTCAGAGCTCACAGAGGGCCCTGAGGACCACCACTGCGTGGGCTGTTGCTTCCACCCTGCAAAGTGATGAGCAGAGGCGGCACACGTGCTTGCTTAGGTTTCTAACAGGACCAACTTGGCAACTATGCCAAGAATGAAGCCCTGGAGGCAGATGAAGCTGTGACGAGGTCACTGAAGTAATGCTGGACCCATAAAAGGGGAAGAGGTCGAGTTCTGGACAGACATTTTTTTGAGTTGGAGTCTCACTGTTGCCCAGACTGGAGTGCAGTGGCACGCTCCCGGCCACTGCAGCCTTGACCTGCTGGGTTCTGGCGATCCTCCCACTCCGCCTTCCAAGTAGCTGGAACTACAGGTGCGTCCTACCACGCTCGGCTAATTTTTTGATTTAGTGTAGAGATAAAGTCTCGCCAAGTTGCCCAGGCGGGTCTCAAACCCGGGGGCTCAGGAAATCCACTTACCTTGGCCTCCCAAAGCACGAGATTACAGGCTGAGCCACTGAGCCCGGCCTGAACTTTTAAGAGGAGCTCACAGGGTTTCTGGAGGGATTAGATGTAGGGCACGAGACAAAATAAGGGACCAAAGATGAACCCAATGTTTTCCTCAGGCAACTCAAAAGATGAAGCTATTAGTAGCAGAGATGATCAAGACTGCAAGGGGACAGAAGAAAGAACTCTGTCATTCCATTTTGAACCTGTAAATTTTAAGATAACTGTAAGAGTCCAAGTGTACATACTGAGTCAGCGGTTGGATTTGAGTTCAGAGGACACATGAAGAGCTGGAGATGGAGAGACTGTAGTCTCTTTATCTTTTTTTTCTATTTTTTTAAAATTGGAGTCTCACTCTGTCACCCAGGCTGGAGTGCAGTGGCACGCTCATGGCCACTGCAGCCTTGACCTACTGGGCTTAGGTGATCCTTCTGCCTCAGCCTTCCAAGTAGCTGGAAGCACAGGCATGTGCCACGATGCCTGGCTAATTTTTTTGATTTATTGTAGAGGCGAAGTCTTGCCATGCTGCTCAAGCTGGTCTTGAATCCCTGAGCTCAGGCAATCCTCTCACCTCTGCCTCCCAAAGTGCTGGGATTACAGGCTTGAGCCACCATGCCCTGAGCTCTTTATCTTTTAATGAGCTGCCCGTGAACAAGGAGCTGTTAACTCCCTTTTCCTACCCATGTCTGAAGGTGAGGTTCTTCAATTGCTCAAAAGGGCTCGAGCTCCAAATCCCATGCGGCTCCCTCAGTAACAGACCAGACAGGGGCTGTACTCTCCAGGAGCGTGACGTAGCAGCTGTATGAAAGATGTGCCATAGAGAAGGGAGGTTTCGAACCCTTTTCTTAATTTCCTCAGGGCAGAAGTTGTGGGCCAAGGCGACGGCTGATACCAACCCTGCCACCTCATTTAGGGACACTGATGGGCATCTTTCTCATTCTCTCTTTAAATACAAAACAAAAAAGCAAACAGGATTTCTAAACAAAGATTAAACAGGTTATCTCTAAACTTTAACTTCCCTTAACAGTTTATCTTCTAGGAAGGTGTACACAGACCTTGGTGTCTATTTAAGACAAAAGGCAGAGGTCAGTCTGCCAATTTCATATGCTTCCATCATAACTCTGAAATTTCCAAGGAGAAACACAGGAGTATCCCCTATAAGAATCCTGGTTCTGGGCGGGCGCGTGGGCTCACACCTGTAATCCCAGCACTTTGGGAGGCGGAGGCGAGAAGATTGCCTGAGCTCAGAGGTTCGAGAAAAGCCCAAGGAACATGGTGAGACCTCAGCACTACAATAAATCAAAAAATTAGCTGGGCATGGTGGCACTCACCTGTAGTTTCAGCTGAGGAAGAAGGATCATCTGAGCCCAGCAGGTTGAGGCTACAGTGGTTGTGAGCATGCCACTGCACTCCAGCCTGGGCGACAGAGTGAGACTCCATCTCAAAAATAAATGAATAAATAAAAAGAATCCTGGCTGTGACTTGTTTCTATTTGTTGAACACTGAATATAATTTATTATCACTGTCTACTTCTGAAAAGATATGGTTAGTTGAGGTATTTAAAAAATATTCTGAAAATGACAGTAAGACAAAGATAAAGGATTAGGAGTTGTTTAGAAAGAGAAAAGTAGCTAAATTAAGAATCAGAATCAGAATCAGATTGTGAATGGAGTTTGACTTGTTTCCTCATTCGGAAACAGGACCATTCTGTCTTAAGGCCGGCTAAAATCTTCACTAGAGTCTACAAGGCCAAGTGGTCCACAAGGCCCTTGCTTCCTTCTCCTTGGCTTTCTGAGCTCCAGCCACACTGGCCTTTAGTCCTATGACACAGAATGAACTCTGGAGAAGGGCTACTGTACCTGCAGTTACCCCACTTTCAAGGTTCTTCCGTCACATACTCACTCTGGCAACTTGTGATTCAGGTCTCAGCTTAGATAGTTCTTCCTCAGAGACTTAATCTGACCACCCAGTCGAAAGTTATTTCCCCATTTTCCATTGCTAAGTGTCTTTACAGAATTATGTGAACTTATCTTTATTTATTGTCTCTACAACATTTTATTGAGCTACAGGGCGGGAACTGCTTGTTTTAGTTGTGGCTATGCCCCTAGAATCTAGAACAGTGTAACTCTGGTCAGTAGTAAGTCTAGTAAGCTCAAGAATCATCTAATAGGAACCTCATAAATACTTATGAAATGAAGGACTATATGCATGCAGAACAACATGCCTGAGGAGATAACCTGGGAAGGAGTAGGGGATCAACAGTTAGTGAAACTCAAACCAGCACTTCCTCTATTAAGAACTCTTGAGGGGGAATGCGGGCTGTTGAAATGAAGATTTCTGGGCTCTATCAAGTTAAACTGAAGGGAGGGTGCATGTAGGGCTTGAGAATTAGCTTGTGTGTGTGTGTGTGTGTGTGTGTGTGTCATAGTCTCACTCTGTCGCCCAGGCTGGAGTGCAGAGGCACGACCAGGAATACCGCAGCCTCCATCTCCTGGGCTCAGCTCTTTCTACCTCAGTCTCCCAGGTAGCTGGGACCACAGGCAAGCGTCACCACATCCGGTTAATTTTCTGATGTGTTGTAGAGACGGGGTCTCACCATGTGGCCCACCCAGGCGGGTCTTGAACTCCTGGGTTCAGACAATCCTCTCACCCCCGCCTCCCAAAACGCTGGGATTACAGGGCCACGCGAGAATTAGCATTTTTAAACAGCACATCAGATGACTAATCCTGGGTAAAGTTTGCAGAACGTCATTCTAAAGACATCTGGTAGAAAGACAAGAGCGCACTCAACCTCACTCATTAAGCTGAAAGCTCCTTTAATAAACGTTTCCCCTGTGACCACCTTTTAACTTTCTTTGTACTTCCCGAGGCCTTAGCATAATGGCTAACATACAGTAGGTGCTCAAGATAAGTGTGCTAAACGCATGACAAAAAAGATCCTCCCCTACTTTTTTTTTTGAGTCGGAGTCTCACTCTCTCCCAGGCTGGAGTGCAGTGGCATGCTCACGCCACCGCAGCCTCGACATGCTGGGCTCAGGCCATCCTTCTACCTTAGCCTCCCGAGTAGCTGGGACTGGGGGGCCCTGTTTTATTGCAGAGACGAGGTCTCGCCAAGTTGCCCAGGCTGGTCTCGAAACCCTAGGCTCAGACAGTCCTTCGGCCTCGGCCTCTCGAAGTGCCGGGATTACAAGATCCCTTTTACGTAACGTTCCTGTGGCTCTGCACCCGAGAAGAGCGGCAACAGGGAGCCTGAGGAGCAATGCGAGAGGCTGCACGGAAGAAGAGGAAGGGTACCAACTTGAGGTAACCACCAAAACAAAACCCCAACTCCGCCGGAACCGGCGGCACGCCACGTGACAACCCGGCCGGGGCCCCGGAGCCGACGCGCCGACGTAAGCCCCGGCCCCGCCCCCCCATGGGCGGATGTGACGTCACGGCCGGTCCAGCGTCCCCGCCCCCTCTCACCTCAGCTTCGGCCGTGGTTCCTGGCCCCCAGCCCGAGACCAAGCGCGAATCCTGCGCCTTAGGACGCGCGGCAGTCTTGACAGAGTCGCCCGAGCGGCCTGGAACCTGGCTTCCTCACGGTCCCCAGCACCCTCCGGGGCCCGATCCTCTGCCGCCAGGGGCTTTCCTTCCGGCCCGCATCTCCAGCCGTCTCAGTCCCCGGCAGCCGCTCCCGCTCGCCGCGCCTTCGAAGCCACCAATTGCAGCTCCCGCCACCTTTAAGCTCCGCCCACCGAGCTTAAACCTGGGACTGTATCTTGCGTGTAGGGGTCGGCGCTGTGCGGAGCGACAGAAGCGAGACTCGCTGAGCCCCCCCTTGACTCTTCTTAGTAGAGAAGATGGCTTACCACAGTCAGACTCGTTTGCGAAGTCTGGCTCGCTCGCTCAGCCTGTCGAGGCGCCGCCGTGCCTCAGTGGGCGC
>NW_007252215.1:478565-502798 GCF_000164805.1 Carlito syrichta | reverse complement strand
GGCCCTCGGCGGCTGAGACCCGGGGGGCCCTCCTCAGGCGCGCCGCCCGGGGCAGGTGCCGGGGCGGCCGGAGGTGCGTCCCGAGACCTCGGCCCTCCGCCTCGTGCCGGGGACGCGCCGCTGGAGAAGAGCGGGTGTTGGACGTCGCTCGCGGTTCGAGTCTGCCCGCCGCTCACTCGTTTCGTGACCTTGGGCGGCCCCTCCGCTCGCCGAGCCGTGGCTTTCTCGCCCGCCAGGTAGCCAGCGGCGTGAGAAACGGAGCCCTCGGCACGGTGTTGGTCATGATGAGCGCTCCAGAGGCTGTTAGTACTGCGGCTCTGGCTGATGTAGCAATCGATCGCTTGCATGTGAAAATGGGGGCCCGCGGGAGCGCACCTCGGCTGCCGTGGAAGCTGTCACTCACCCTTCCTGTGATGCGGGGCGCCGCCGGCGTCCCCCTCAGCAGGACGCTTGTTTTCCCTGTCCGCACAGTTTTCCGGAAAGTGGCCACCGGCACTTCTTTTCTTCGATCTAAAGAGCACCGTGCTTGCATTTTTCCAGTAGGCGTTTTCTGTCGTCCTGGGTGAAGACGAGTTTTGGAAATCTGCGTCCCTGGAAGTTCGCGACGGCAAAGGAGAGTGATGTTGCGATGCCTTTTGTATCTGTTTTACGGTACATCCTGGCTCTTGCACGTGTCTGGCTTATTTAAAATAAGCCTCTTTGCATCCTTTTTTACTCTGTTTCCGATAGCCACGAATTTAATATTCAGCCAACGTTGGGCATTTATTGTGTACATGTACAAGAAAACTTCCCCACTTGGTTGTGCTTTCTTGGAGGTGTGTGGACTGATTTTTTTTTTTTTTCTCTGAAATTTACATAATTTGGCTGAGTGCTCAGTACTTAGTAAGTACTAGTGAATGTTTGTTAGGGAAAGCTGCATGTAGGCCCGTTCCTTGGGAAGCTATTTGGTGGAAGTCAGAGTGGTTAAGTCCTTTTCCCCCGGTGACGGGGGTTGTTTTTGCTAGTGACCAGGCGTGGTCTCTCTCCGGAGCGCTGGTCACTCACTAGCCTCGGGTCAGGCTTAGGTCACCTTGCGCTGTGATAAGTGGGCAGGGGAGGTGGGAGTCCCCTGCTTTGTCTCCTGCCTCTGCTGCAATACAGATCGTAATTTGGACAGTTGGAAAATACAAATTTAACTAATACCAGGGCTTTCTGAAATGTAGGCTTTGTTTTCTTTTATTTTATTTTTTCTCTTTTGAAATGTAGGCTTTTAAAAGATACGTTTTAGAGATCACAACGTGTTCACGGTTTTTTCTTGAGAACAAATTCTTCAGACTGAACAACAGACTTTTCTGGACTTGTTTTTGCTTATTTTAAAATAACATTAGAAATTGCAGCTGTAGTGTAAATTTCTCTCCTGTGGGGCCACAAAATAGCAAACTCTTTCTAAAGCAAAACCAAGTGGCATTAAAATAAAGTTCTCCCGGGTGATTCCATGTCTGCCCACGTGTGTTATTCGAATGCTTAGCCAGGCAAAAAAGTTAACCTAGTGCTTGCTCATTTGTTTATTTTTTAAAATTGTGCCACCTGGTGGTGGAAATCTACCATCTATCTTAGAACTGGAAAATTTTACTCAGATTGGGTAGATTAAGCTGAAGGACTGAGTAAAGTAAGAGTATAATTTTTTTTTTTTGAGTCGGAGTCTCACTCTGTCACCCAGACTGGAGTGCAGTGACTGCGCCCGGCCTCCGCAGCCTCGACCTACTGGGCTCCGGTGATCCTTCCGCCTCAGCCTTCCGAGTAGTCGGAATTACAGACATGCACTATCACGCCCGGCTGATTTTTTTGATTTATTGTAGAGATGAGGTCTCGCCAGCTTGCCCAGGCGGGTCTTGAACCCGCGGGCTCAGGCAGTCCACTCACCTCAGCCTCCCAAAGTGCGGGATTACAGGCTGAGCCACCGAGCCCGGCTAAGAGTATAATTTTTAAAATATTTTCAGTCAGAGTACCCCATTGCTTCTGCCCTCTCAGTCTGTCCCCAAGCAAAAGTTAAAATTGCTGTTAGGGACTTGTCAGCCAGGTAGCAAAATATCAGGTTTGCACGCTGAAATTTTTTTTTATTTTTAAAATTTATCGTAGAGACAAGGTCTTGCGAAGTTGCCCAAGCTGGTCTCGAACCCCTGGACTCAAGCATTCTCCCCAAAGTGCTGGGATTACAGGCGTGAGCCACTGCCCTCGGCTTTTTTTTTCCCCCTTAAGTTGGAGTTTTACTCTGTCACCCAGGCTGGAGGGCAGTGGCACGCTCCTGGCCACCGCAACCTTGACCTGCTGGGCTCAGGCAATCCTTCCAAGTTGCTGGAACTACAGGCACACGCTACCCATGCCTGGTTAGTTTTTTGATTTATTGTAGAGATGAGGTCTCGCCAAGTTGCCCAGGCTAGTCTTGAACCCACAGGCTCAGGCATTCCTCTCACCTTGGCCTACCAAAATGCTGGGATTTTAGGCGCGAGCCATCGTGCCCGGTCTTGAAGTTGTTGTGTCTCAGTGGACTGTTTTGGTATAACTGCGTGTGTACTTGAAGAAGTGGGCAGGTCTGACATGGGGAGGGCGGTGTTGTCGTTGTGGCAAGTGTACCCTTTTGATGTTTTCTAAATGCCAGTGTGAAAGAGGGATTGAAGTTTTCTATTTAACTAACAGCAGTTTGAATGGATTTTCTTTCTCCCTCTCACTGACTCCCTCACTCACTGGAAACACCCATTTACGAGATCTTATGTTCCTTTAATTTTGTTTCAGTGGTTCTGCTGTATAACTAACTTGGCTTACCAACCCTTTTGAAATTGTTTTGTGTATTCTTTTTTTTTTGTCAGTCTCACTCTGTGGCCCAGGCTGGAGTGCAGTAGCATGCTCACGGGCTACTGTAGCCTCGGCCTGCTGGGCTCAGGCGATTCTTCTGCCTCAGCCTTTCAAGTACCTGAACTATAGGCTTGTGCCACCATGCCTGGCTAACACTTTTATTTATTGTAGAGATAAGGTCTTGCCATGTTTCCCAGGCTGGTCTTGAACCCATAGGGGCTCAGGCAATCCTCTTGCGTCCACCTCCCAAAGTGCTGGGATTACAGGTGTGAGCCATTGCACCCGACCTGTTTTTTGTATTCTTAGTACTAGCAAGTGTTTATCCTTTGAGCATGCATTTTATTTTTGGGAATGATTTAATTGTGAACTTGGATTTGAAAAGAAACTTAAAGCAATGCAAGAATATACTCTCTGACACCCTTAATTGACGTAGTCCGTCTCTTTTGGACAAGTTACTGTATAAGTCAGATCTTCACACAACAGCCTGTTTTGTTGTTGGGCATCCATGAAGATAACATCTGCTTTTGAACTTCCACCCTTTGGTTTCCAGTCCTGTCCTCAGATACTTCACAGTTCAGCCTTTCCTGTCATGCGATTGAGAATTTCAGATATACAAATAACACTTTACATATGTCACATTCACTGTTTACTATTTCAGATACTATCACATATGTTTATTTTAAACATGTCAACACCGAGAGGTCAAGAAGGAATTCCATTTTATGTAAGAAGAGACTTAGACCTCAGATCGGTGACCAAAGTGACGCAACTTGTAAATAGCTGGCCAGTGACAAGTACAATACAGTACTGTTCTTTTTTTGATGTACACAGACCCTCTATTTTTAATAATACAAGATAATGCTATATTGACTTCTTTGGAGCTTAGGCCTAGAATTAGCGCCTGTTGAATTTGCAGCCAAGCAGAGGCTCCTTAGGAAATAATTTTTTCCATCTGAATTTATTTCCTTCACAAACTGCTGCAAAAGCATGTCTTTCTTAATTTGAGCATGGGAAAAATGTGTCATGGCTGGAGATTATGCTGGGTAGTAACTGCCGTTTACTACCGTGTGACCTGGGGCTCGTGAAAATGTGGGTAGTGCGTATTTTGACCTACAAAAACGAATTTTTCATGGTTCGACTGAATTTAAAAGGTTACCTAGGACTGAAGATGAAAATGGAGATTAATTTGGACATTTGGATGTTCTTTATAGGGTTGCTGGATTTTAAGACTTATGCCTAGCACTTGCTAAGTGTTCAACTAATTATTTTCTAAACTGATATGTTGTTGACTTCTTATGGCTTTGAAATTTTAAAAGTAAGAATATGGGATATGTATGTAGCTTTTCTTCAGTTCATAAAAAATACCTTGAGTTATATTAGTGTTATTAGAATAGTTTTTTAAAGATGACTACTGGGAAGTATCAAATAGGTCATTTAAGTACATTGTAAGCTTGTTTCTGAACGGTAAGGGCACAAGTTTGAGCACCGGTTGACAGAAATGTGTACAAATATTTTGTCAGATACATTTACAAGATAAAATGTTGGAGACGTTTCCTAGGTGACTAAACATTTTCTTTCAGAAAAAATAATCAAGGCAGAAGCCAGAAAACTAATACTACACATAAATGCAGGTGCATAATATTGGTACAATATTAGATGACTTTAACTACTGAACCGTATGAAATTTCATTTTTCTGAGGCAAAAATTTTTATCATTAAAATAACCTCATAGTCAATGGCAGGCAAACAAAACTTGAACTTGTGTTTCCTTTGACAGCACATAAACTAAACTAAAATAAAGATACAGAGAAGACTAGCATAGCCCCTGTTCAAGGATTATATACAAGTCTATGAAGCATTCCATATTAAAAAATACTTTGAATTTGGCTGCATTTTCATTATTTTATTTCAAATAAATACTTAGGTGGGGGTAATGGCTTGCTCTGTGGTATGTTTGTGAGTGCATGTGCGTGTGTTTGTGTGTGTTTAGAAATTACTGAATGGAGCTGGACGCGGTGGCTCATGCCTGTAATCCCAGCGCTTTGGGAGGCGGAGGTGAGAGGATTCCCAGAGCCCACGGGCTCGAGACTTGCCTGAGCAACTTGGTGAGACCTCATCTCTATAATAAATCAAAAATTAACTGGGCGTGGTGGTGTGTGCCTGTAGTTCCAGCTACTTGGAAACCTGAGGGGGAAGGGTCACCTGAGCCCAGCAGGTTGAGGCTCCATTGGCCGTGAGTGTGCCACTGCACTCCAGCCTGGGTGGTAGAGGGAGACGCTGACTCTGACTCTAAACTAAACTAAACTAAAATAAAACAAAATAGCTGAATGAAACATTGATCTACTAGCATTTTTTATTTGTTCACCTTTTTTTTTTTATTTGTTGAGAGTGGGAGGTGGATGGATAGTTTGAGTTTCTTGGAACTTTTAAAACAACTTTATTAAGGTATAATTTACATACCAGCCCAGGCATGGTGGCTCATGCCTGTAATTCCAGCAATTTGGAAGGCCAAGGTGGGAGGATGCTTGAGCCTAGGAGTTTGAGACTAGACTGGGCAACATAGTGAGACCTTCTTTCTACAAAAATTAAAAAACTAGCCAGCATAGTGTTGCACGTCTGTAGTCCTAGCTATACAGGAGGCTACGGTGAGAGGTTTGCTTGAAACCAGGAATTTGAGGCTGCAGTGAGCCGTAATTGTGCCATTGTACTCCAGCCTGGCAACAGAGTAAGACCCCAACTAAAAAAACAACAAAAAAGTACATACCATAAAATTCACCCATTGTAAGTGAATATAGTAATTTTAGTAAATTTTGTGAGTTGTGCATTCATTACCACAATTCAATTTTAGAACATTTTCATCATTCAAGAATTTTCCTTTGTCTCCATTTGCAAATTAATCCCCATTCTCACCTTCAGTTCCAGGCAACCATTGATTTGCTTTTTGTTTCTATAAATTTGCCTGTCTATCTAGACATGGCATATAAATAGGATCATACAATTTGTAGTCTTTCTCATCTGGCCTCTTTTATTTTCTATTTTTTGAGTCGGAGTCTCACTCTGTTGCCCAGACTGAAATGTAGTGGCATGCTCACAAGCCACTGCAGCCTCAACCTGCTGGGCTCAGGTGATCCTTCCGCCGCAGCCTTCCAG
The DNA here is from genome assembly GCF_000164805.1 of Carlito syrichta. Lineage (NCBI taxonomy): Eukaryota > Metazoa > Chordata > Mammalia > Primates > Tarsiidae > Carlito > Carlito syrichta. The sequence continues at coordinate 496,816 of NW_007252215.1, read as the reverse complement.
GTAACTGGTACTACAGGCGCATGCTAACACACCTGGCATATTTTTGGTTTTTTGTAGAGACGAGGTCTCACCAAGTTGCCCAGGCTGGTCTTGAATCCCTGAGCTCAGGCAGTCCTCTCACCTTGGCCTCCCAAAATGCTGAGATTACAGGCTTTAGCCACTGTACCCGGCCTTGGCATCTTTTGTTTAATATAGAGCTTTTGAGATCTACCCATGTAGGAGCATCAATAGTTCATTTCTTTTAATTACTAAGTAGTATTCATTGTATAGATATACCACATTTTTGTTCATCCGTTTACCTGGTTATTGGACATTGGGATGACTTCCTCTTTTGGCTATTATGAATAATGCTACTGTGAACATTCATACACATGTCTCTGTTAGGCTGTGTTTTCATTTCTCTTGGGTAGAGTCCCAGGAGTGCAATTTCTGGGTCATATGGAAAGTTTGTTTTTAATTTTTTAAGAAACTACCACAGTGGTTTTTTTGATTTGTTTTGTTTTGTTTTTTTGAGTTGGAGTCTCACTCTTGCCCAGACTGAAGTGCAGTTGCATGATCACTGCTATCGCAGCCTTGACCTTCTGGGCTCAGGCGATCTTCTGCCTCAGCTTTCCAAGTAGCTGGGACTACAGGCACACACCACCACACCCAGCTAATTTTTTGATTTGTTACAGAGATGAGTTTTTGCTAAATTGCCCAGGCTGGTCTTGAACTCGTAGGCTCCTGCAAACTTCTCTCCTCCACCTCCCAAAATGCTGGGATTACAAGTGTGAGCTACCGTGCCCAGCTTACTAAATTGTTTTCTAAAGTGTCATTACTGTTTTATATCCCCAGTAGCAATGCATGAGATCCAGTTTCTCCATATCCTAACCAGAACTTGATATTGTCTTTTTTTTTGAGATGGAGTTTTACTCTGTCGCCCAGACTAGAGTGCAGTGACATGCTCACGGCCACCGCATCCTCAACTTGCTGTGCTCAGGTGATCCTTCTACATCAGCCTTCCAAGTAGCTGGAATTACAGGCGCACGCTACCATGCTCGGCTTATTTTTTGATTTATTGTAGAGACAAGGTCTCGCCAAGTTGCCAAGGCTGATTTTGAACCCCTGAGCTCAGGCAATCCTCTTGCCTCGGCCTCCCAAAGTGCTGGGATTACAGGCTTGAGTCACCACGCCTGGCCTGTCTGACTTTTTATTGTAGATGTTGTGGTTGTATCTTGTGGTTTTAATTTGTGTTTCCCTGAAGACTAATGACATTGAACATCTTTTCATGTGTTTAGTTAATGATTCCTATCATTTCTTTGGTAAAATACAAATTCAAACACTTTGCTTTTATGGGGTCTGTTTAAAAATAAGATTGCCTTATTCGGTTATAAGTATTCTTTTGTGTGTATGTGTGTGTGTGTGTGTGTGTGTGTGTGTGTGTTGGAGTCTCACTCTGTCACTCTGGAGTGCAGTGGCACGCTCACGACCACTTCAGCCTTGACCTGCTGTGGGCTCAGGTGATCCTTCCACTTCAGCCTTCCAAGTAGCTGAAACTACAGGCATGTGCTACGGTGCCCAGCTACATTTTTTTTGACTTGTAGAGACGAGGTCTCGCCAAGTTGCCCAGGCAGGTCTTGAACCCATGGGCTCAGGCAATCCTCTTGCCTCGGGCTCCCAAAGTTTTGGGATTACAGGCGTGAGCTACCATGCACAGCTTAGTTCTAAGTATTCTTGTGTATTCTAGATACAGGTCCACAAGTCCTTTGTCATACATGATTTTCAAATGCAGTTACCCCTTGGTATCCTTGGGGGATTGATTCCAGGACAACTCCATATTAATACCTACAGATGTGCAAGTACCCTAGGCTGGCACTCCATATCTGTGGGTGCCTGACTGTGTCTTTTTCTAGTCTATGTTGTGTGTGTGTTTTAATAGCAGACTTCCCGTTTGTGGGTTCTCTCTTTACTCTCTTGATGGTTTCTTTTGCTTTGCAAAAACTTTTCAGTTTAAGAAGATCCCACCTATCTTAGATTTTGTTGCATTTATTTTGGATGATTTGGCCATGAATTCATTGCCTACTCCTATGTCCTTTGTGTTTTCTTCTAAGACTCTTAAAGTTTGAGGTTTTATATTTAAGTCCTTGATCCACTTTGAGTTAATTTGTGTTTATGGTGTTTGCTAGGGGTCCAGTTTCATTCTTCTGCACATGGCTAGCCAGTTTCCCCAGCACCATTTGCTAAATGCAGTTTCTTTTATCCAATGTTTTGTTATTGATGGCTTTGTCCATGATGAGTTGGTTGAGGGGCCTTATTTTTATTTTTGGATTCTCTATCTTAACCCATTGTTCTATGTGCCTATTACTGTGTCTGTACCATGCTGTCTTGGTTACTGTTGACTTGTTATAGTTTATAGTTTGAAAGTGTGATACCTCCAGCTTTGTTCCTTTTGCTGAGGATTGCCTTGGCTATTCGTGCTCTTTTTTGCTTCCATTTGAAATTCTGTATTGTCTTTTCTAGGTCTGTGAAAAATGATGTTGGCAATTGATAGGGATTGCATTTAATCTGTAGGTTGCCTTGGGTAGGATGAACATCTCGACAATATTAATTCTTTCAATCCATTACCTGGAATGTTTTTCCATTTGTTTGTCCTTGATTTCTTTGAGCAGTGCTTTGTAGTTCTAATTGTAAAGGTCTTTTACTTCCCTGTTTAGGTAGATGCCAAGGTATTTCTTTCTTTCTTTCTTTTTTTTTGTGGTGGCGATTGTGAATGGAATTGCGTTTTTTATTTGGTTTTCTGCCTGCTTGTTGTTGGTATATAGAAATGCAGCTGTGTTTTGCATGTTTATTTTGTATTCCAAGATTTCACCAAAGTTGTTTATCTATGCAAGGAGGTTTTTGATAGACTGTCTAGGGTTTTTCTAGGTATAAAATCATATCATCCATAAAGAAGGATAATGTAACTTCCACTTTTTCTATTTGGATACCCCTGATTTCCTTCTCCTGCCTGATTGCTCTGGCTAGAACTTCCAGTACTATATTGAATAGGAGTGACATCCTCAGTTCTTAGGGGGATGCTTCCAGCTTCTGCCCGTTGAGCATAATGTTGGCTGCAGGTTTGTCTTAGATGGCTCTTACTGTTTTGAGGTCTTCGATGCCTAAGTGTTTAAAGATTTTTATCAAGAAGGGATGTTGGATTTTATTGAATCCTTTTTGTGTCTAATGAGATAACCATGTGGTTCAAGCTATGCATCTGACAAAGGCTTAACATCCAGGATCTACAAGGGAATCCTAACATCCAGGATCTCAAACAAGTGGGGGGGGGAGGGGGGAGCCACACTAAAAAGTGAGCAAAGGACATGAACAGACACTTCTCCAAGGATGACATACAAGCGGCCAACAACAAACATGAAAAAATGCTAAGCCTCACTAATCATCAGAGAAATGCAAATCAGATTATAATGAGATACCACCTAACACTGGTAAGGATAGCTATCATTAGTAAATCAAAAAACAACAGGTGCTGGTGTGGCTGCAGAGAAAAGGGGATGCTTCTGCACTCTTGGTTGGGAGTGTAAGCTAGTGTAACCTCTATGGAAAGCACTGTGGCAATTTCTCAAAGAATTAAAAATTGAGTTTCCGTATGATCTGGTAATCCCTCTCCGGGGATTGGGATTATACCCAGAGTAGCATAAACCACTTTACGACAAAGACAGCTGCACATGCATGTTTATTGCAGCACCATTCACAATAGCAAAAACATGGAACCAAGCCAGATAGCTGCCCATCAAAAGTGAAAGGAATGAAGAAAACTGTGGTGCATGTACACGATGGAGTGTTTTGCAGCCATAAAGAAGAACAAAATTATGGCCTTTGCAGTGACTTAGATGCAGCTGGAGACCATCATACTAAGTGAACTATCATAGAAACATCTTTTCACTCATAAGCAGGCCCTTAACACTGGTCACACTAGGGTGGGATTGACAGACAATGGACACTGCTAGCGAGGGGGTGGGGCACACACTGGATCTCTGGTCCTCTACTGGGGGAGAGAGGACTAACTGGAAGCCCAAATTTAACCTGCTTGCAACTTTCTTGTATAGTAAATCCCAACTTGTACCCCATGACTCTAAAATAAAAATAAAGTAGATTTTATTTTTAGAGTAGTTTTAGATTCATAGCAAAATTGAGTGGAAAGTTCAGAAAGATTCTCCATACCCTCTGCTCTCACTCATACGTTTATAACAGTTCATAACATTGGCACACTATTGTCACCCAAAGTGTGATGTGTCCTTTTATTTTTTCAGTGGTGTTTTAAAAAAATTTTTGATGAGTTATGAGTTTTTTATTTTATAGATTGTGCTTTTGATGTGTCTGAGAACTCTTTGCCAAGGTCATTATTTTCTCTGATTTTTTTTTTTTTTTTTTGAGTTGGAGTCTCTCTCTGTCACCCAGTCTGGAGTGCAGTGGCATGCTTACAGCCACTGCACCCTTACCCTTCAGGGCTCAGGCGATCCTTCTGCCTCAGCCTTCCAAGTAGCTGGAACTACAGGTGTGCGCCACCATGCCTGGCTAATTTTTTGATTTTTTTGTAGAGATGAGGTCTTGTCAAGTTGCCCAGGCTGGTCTCGAACCCCTGGGCTCAGGCAATCCTCTCACCTCTGTCTCCCAAAGTGCTGGAATTATAGGCATGAGCCACCACACCTGGCCTGATTTTTTTGTATTGCGAAATATGCATAACATAAAATTTACCATCTTAACCATTTTAAGAATAGAGTTCATTGGTATTAAACACATACATAATGTTGTTTTCAAAGGAAAGACACTATATTGAGATGTTACTATAGTTATTTAATACTAGTTGCCTGTTCTTTTTTTTAACCTTTTATAACTCAGAAATGACTACCACAAGTAGTCACCATTCGTTGCCGGTTAACACTTTTCATCTTGTAAAAATGAAACTCTTTACTCATTGAACAGTAAATCCCCATTCTGTCATCCCCCTTCCGCTGGCACCCACCGTTCTACTTTCTGCCTCTGTGATTTTGAACATAAGTCCATGTAAGTGGAACGTACAGTATTTTTGTGACTAACTTGATTCACTCAGCAGGTCCTCAGAGTTCATCCATGTTGTGGCATACGCCAGAATTTTCTTCCTTTTGAAGGCTGAATAATGTTTCATTCTATGTGTATACCACATTGTACTTATCCAGTTATCTGTTGATGGGCAGTTGGGTTGCTTCTGGGTTTTAGCTATCGTGAATATATGCTATCAGCATGGGTGTACAACTATTTCTTCAAGACCCTGCTTTCAGTTATTTTGGGTACATAGCCAGAAGGGGAATTGCTGGATCATATGGTAATTTTATTTTTAAGTTTTTGAGGAACTGCTGCACCATTTTCAACAGCAGCGGTTTGATTGTACATTCTCACCAACAGTGCACAAGGATTCCCATTTCTCCACATCCTCTCCAACACTTGTTATTTTCTGTTTTTGTTTTTGTTTTGATATTGCCACCCTAATGTGTGAGAGGTGGTTCCTGTGTTTTATTTTTTGGAATTTTAAAAAGATTAAAATAGCCGGACTCGGTAGCTCAGCCTGTAATCCTGCACCTTTGGGAGGCTGAGGTGAGTGGATTGCCTGAGCCCGCGGGTTTGAGACCTGCCTGGGCAACTTGGCGAGACCTCATCTCTACAATAAATCAAAAAATCAGCCGGGCATGGTAGCGCATGCCTGTAATTCCGGCTACTCGGAAGTCTGAGGCGGAAGGATCGCCAGAGCCCAGCAGATAGAAGCTGCGGTGGCCGGGAGTGGCCACTGCACTCCAGTCTGGGTGACAGAGTGAGACTCCAACTCAAAAAAAAAAAGATGAAAATAATTAATTGGGTCTTTCTTTTAGTAGTCATTTCTGAGTTAGAATAGATTTAAAAAAGAATAGGTAACTGATACTAAATAACTACAGTAACATCTCAATATAATGTTTTTCCTTTGACCTTGGCTTCTAAGTTTTTACTTGGTGAATGAACCAATTAAACTTAACTTCAGCTTCATTTTTTTCAGTGTAATAATTAGTTTTACATTATTTGCATTAGAATGTATCTGCTAAATTTGAAAAAAATTTTTCACATCTGCTTTATTTCACTTTGTTGTTTAGTTAGGTTTTTTTTTCAGCCAGATGTTAAGAAGAAAGCAATCTATATTAATTCACACTAATGTGAGACTGACTGATAATGACCCTTTAACCCTCTCAGAGGAATGTACATTTTAAAAGAATTAATAAGACAGTTTTCTTAATTGGCAGTATTCCATTAGAACAAAATAAATTGTAATCAATTTTTAGAACGTGGGCAGAATATTTGATGTCAGACTTATTAATATAGGCAAGTTGTTTCTGCTTGGGCACTTATTTCCAGGATTAGTTCTTTTTTTTTTTTTTTCCTTGGGGTGGAATCTCAGCTTGTTGCTGGAGTGCAGTGACACGATCATGGCTTACTGCAGCTGTGACCTACTGGGCTCAGGCGATTCTTCTGCCTCAGCCTCCCAAGTAACTGGGACTATAGGCACGTGCCACCATGCCCAACCAATTTTATGATATTTTTAGAGACAAAGTCTCACTATGTTGCCTAGGCTGATCTCAAACTTCTGGGCTCAAGTGCTGGGATAATAAACTTGAGCCACCGTGCCTGGCCAGGATTGAGCCTCTTTTAAAGAGTCCTGCTTTTCTCTTCCTGAACCTGCAGTTTCTCTAAACATTCCTGATAACTTGCTGAATTTTTTAAATCACTGGATCAGGAAGCTGAGGCGCCAGCTTAATAATTTGCCTAAAGTCACAGAGCTGGTTAATGGTTAACATTTTTTTTTCTGATAAAAGTCATTGTGAGCTCTTACTGCAAATACTTTTTGGTGGCGCTAACAAATATATTCATGCATATTCAAGACACTCTTGTATCCACAGGTTGCACTGCTGTGATCCATCACCTTCTCCTAAAGATGCATCCTGACTTATCTCCACACTTGCACACTGAAGAATGCAACATCTTGATTAACTTGCTTAAGGAATGTCACAAAAATGTAAGAGTTCAGAAAAATGACTGTAAAGCCAAAGTGAAACTTAGATATAACACACTGATGTAGAATGTTATCTTCATTAGTGGAGGGGAATGATAATGTCTTAGTAATGGACCTGAGTTTAGTAAAGATTAGCAATTGATGTTATGATCTTTTTTCAGAAATCAGTTCCTTTTATGATTAGTAAAAAATGAAGCATGATAATTTGTTAGAGAACTTCTGAAATGGTATGTAAGAGTTGGAATCCGTGTTCTTGCAATAAAATTCTTTCCCCTTCCTAATTATAGGGCACTAGAACAATTATATTCAGCTCTGACTTTTCTGATCATAATGGAATTATTCTAAGATTATCTGCTCCTTGATGGTTACTATTCTGTGTTTAATGGTAATGGAAATGTTTTATATAATTAGATGTTAACTAGATTTAATTTATGATTTGCCTAATCTGATGTGTTTACTTAATTGCTAGTGGAATGGAAGTGAAATTCCATGGCTAAAAACCAAAATAAAGAAGGAGCTTATATTTGGAATGCATTAAATCAAGCTGATATTTTTATATTTCCTGAATATTTAGCTTTCTTTCATATTATTTGATGCATAACACAGTTATAAGAAGCATTTGTGTTTTTCTTTAACTTCTTATATTATTTTTCTCATAATGTTCATAAACTGTAGATATATTAAATTATAATAATAGTAAGTATCACTTAAATGAGGAAAATTCAGCCAGGCGCAGTGGCTCAAGCCTGTAATCCCAGCACTTTGGAAGGCCAAGGCGAGAAGATTGCCTGAGCCCAGGGGTTTGAGAGCAGCCTGGGCAACTTGGTGAGAACTTGTCTCTACAATATATCAAAAAATTAGCTCTACGATATATCAAAAAATTAGCGTGGCAGAGCATGCCTGTAGTTCCTGCTACTTGGAAGGCTGAGGTGGAAGGATTGCCTGAGCCCAGCGGGTTGAGTCTGTGGTGGCCGTAAGCATGCCACTGCACTCCAGCCTGGGTGTCGGAGTGTGACTCTGACTCAAAAAACCGAAAAAAAAAAAGAGGAAAATTCAGAGACCAAAAGTAAGGTAGTAATAGTAATATTACTTATAATCTGTGAAGTCAGGTATTCTTACTGGTTCAAAGAATGTTGTTGATGACAATATATTTTAGGCTATTTTTACCACATAGGTAGATCAAGAATTGGGAGTTTTCATACCTCCTTTCCCCCTACTTGCTGACTCAACTGAAAAATGAACCCGAATACATAAATAAAGCATAACTTTTAGATTTTTGTAAAATAAAATTAAAAATGTTTACTTTTTAAAGAACAGTAACTGATTATTTGTGTTGAGTTAATACAAAGCACTTTGAGTTTTATGTAGGCTCAATTATAGGCAGCGACAAAAGGATGACACAATGACAAGAGTGGCAACAGAGACGCACAGTGGAGAGAAAGAGACTTTGTAGAATAACATTTCACTCTTTTTATTGAGGATTTTGCTAATACAACTCTTTAGAAGTGTGTTTTTTTTTTCATAATGCTAAGCATAAATAGGGATATCTGTTCATATTTATTTCCTAGGTTAATGAAATTAAGGGCCAGAGTTTTTCAGTCCTTGCTTTTAAGTAATCTTTATTACATGCTTATATTTGTATATTGCCTTTTTTATGACTTTTTAAATTGGAACCAAATTAAACATTTTTTCCCCTTTCAAAAGGATTTTTTAATAATAAAAGTGGCATCTCAAATTACAGGAACTAAAGATGGACTTTAAAAAATTAACTTTATTGAAGTGTAATTTACATATAATAAAATGCATCTGTTTTTAAGTGTAAAATTTGATGAAATTTAACAAATATGAACACTCATGCAATTATCACACAGTCAAGATATAAAACATTTCTGTTAAAGAGTTCCCTGTGCCTTTCATAATGAGTTTCCAATCCTCACCTCTGGCTCAGGTAACCACTAAACTACTGTTTGTCTATATAGATTAGTATTGCTGTCCTAGAATTTGTTATAAACATACGCTACATTGCATTTTCATGTATATTGCTCCACATACATTTTTGAGATTCAGGCATGCTGTTGCATATGTCATTTGTTCATTTTATTTGAGTAGTAAGTATTCCATTGTATGAACATACCTGCATTGATTTGCCTATCAATAGACATTTAGGTTGTTTATAGCTATGCTGTTTTGGATAAAACTGCTGTGAACTCATGTACAAGTCTGTGTGTGGATGTCTTTTAACTTCTCTTGGGTAAATACCTAGGAATGGAATGACTAGGTCATGTGGTAAGTATATGTTTAACTTGATAAGAAGTTGCCAGACTGTTTTCCATTCTGCGATTTTTTTACCAGCTCTCCATCCTCACTAGCACTTGATATGCAAGTCTTTTTTAACCATTCTCTAGGTAATGTTGTGGTATCTTATTTTGGTTTTAAATTTTATTTTCCTAATGGCTAGTGATTTTAAGCATCCTTTCATGTGCTAATTGGCCATTCATATAAAAAAAACTTTTGCAGCTGGGCACGGTGGCTTACACCTGTAATCCCAGAACTTTGGGAGGCCAAGGCGAGAGGATTGCTTGAGCCCAGGGTTTTGAGACAAGCCTGGGCAAATTGGGGAGACCGCATCTCTACTATTATTCAAAAAATTAACCAGGCCTGGTGGTGTGTGCCTGTGGTTCCAGCTACTTGGAAGGCTAAGGCAGAAGGATCACCTGAACCCAGCTCAGGCTGTGGTGGCTGTGAGTGTGCCACTGCCAACAGACACAGAGTGAGACTCTGACTCAAAAAAAGGCCGGGTGTGGTGACTCAAGCCTGTAATCCCAGCACTTTGGGAAGCCAAGGTGAGAGTATTGCCTGAGTTCAGGGATTCGAGACCAGCCTGGACAACTTGATGAGACCTCATCTCTACAATAAAGGAAGGAAGGGAGGGAGGGAGGGAAGGAGAGGGAGAAAGAGGGAGGAAAGAAGGGAGGGAGAAGGGGGAGGAGAGAGAAAGAGAGAGAAGAGAGAGAAAGATGTACGCCTGTAGTTCTAGCTACTCGGAAGGATTGCCTGAGCCCAGCAGGTCAAGGCTGCAGCGGCCATGAGCGTGCCACGGTACTCCAGCCTAGATGACAGAGTGAAACTCCTAACTCAAAAAACCTTTTGCCTATATTTAAATATTGGGTTTTTGCCTTATGATTCAGTTATAAGCATTCTTTATATCATTTGGTATACAAGCACTTTGGTAAGTGTACAGTGAGTATTTTCTCTCAGTCTGTGACTTTTTTTTTTTGGAGATGGATTTCCTCTTTCTCTCAGGCTGAAGTACAGTGGCTTGATCTTGGCTCACTAAAGCCTTGACCTCCTGGGCTCAACGAGCCTCCTACCTTGGCTTCCCAAGTAGCTGGGACTACAGGCATGTGCCACCATGCGCAGCTGACTTTTTATTTTTATTTTGAGTCGGGGGTCTTACTCTGTTGTGTCTTACTCTGTTGTGTGTCACCTCCGCTAGGGTGTGAGGTTTCCTGAAGGAGAGACAGAGTAGGCGAAAGAAGGAACTTATGATGAAATGATATACTTGAACATCTGCTTGCAGGACAGATGTCATTTAATGTTAGTTAACAGAAAGCTTTTATACCATTCGTAAAGGGGCAAGACAAAGAAAATTCCTTCAGGTACATTATTTTTAAAAAAGTTACCGCCATCTAGTGGTCTTAGAAGCAACAAACCAGCCAAGAACATTATCTGCTTTCAGTCAATGAGTCTTTTTCATAAAGCCAAAAATGATAGTTTTAGTCCAAAGTCCCAAATTACAGTCCTTGAAATGTCTCAAGAAAATTTCCAAATGCACATTTCTCCATGTATCAGGAGTTTTCTCTCTGGGGCTTCTATGACCTTCAAAGCTTCGTAATCACCTTTCTTGTCCGAGTGTCTTCATTAATTTTCTCTTATCCTGCAGTGTTTATTTCTAAAGAAAACTCAAAAGAAGCTTTCAGTGATGTTTCTCAGGCCCCCAAGGTTGCTTTCTGTATTTAATTTATCATAAAAGTATCCAATTAGTATATTATGAATTCAGTGAAAACCTACTCTATAAACATTAACTTAGAATTTTAACTATTGAATTAAGTAAAAACCTTAACGATTAATCTTCAGCCTAAATCTGTGGAAACAGCGTTATAAGTCACCTACATAACTCCTAGATAAGTGTTAGAACTTATAATGAATTCATAATGAACTTACTATAAACTTGTGCTTCTGAAAAACCTTATGTCTAAACACTAAACTACATAATTCTAAATCAAATAAGGAGTGAATATACTTATATCATTTATTACTCAAGCAATATCTAGTAACTTATAACCAAGTGAAAGAAAGCATTCTTGATGTGCTTCAGAGTTTAACCATTGCATATGTTAGAAAAGGCCACACGGCATAGTGGGAAATGGAATAATGAACCATGACATTCTCAGGTTAGCTGTGAGTACTTCACATAAATGTGTTGTTCTCTTCATACTCGACTGTACAGAATTCTTTGGCCGAACAAACAGCAAAGACGGAAGACAGAAGGGCCTCAGCTGCCCGGACTCGCTTTGCGGCTGGGAGTCCTCAGCGCACCTGAACTTTGTCAGTCAGGCGGGCCTCCAAGGCTGCTCCCTACACTGTTGCCCAGGCTGGAATGCAGTGGCATGATCATGGCTCATCACAGCCCCAACCTCCTGGGCTCAGGTGATCCTTTTGCCTCAGCCTCCCTAGTAGCTGAGGCTACAGGGGTATGCTATCATGCCCAGCTAATTTTTAAATTTGTTTGTAGAGATTAGGTCTCACTATGTTGCCTAGGCTGGTCTTGAACTCCAGGGCTCAAGCATTCCTCCTGCCTCGGCCTCCCAAAATGCTGAGATTACAGGCATGAGCCATCATGCCAGGCCAATTTTTAAATTTTTTTGTAGAAATGGAGTCTCACTATGTTGCCCCGGCTGGTCGTGAACTCCTGGGCTCAAGCAATCCTTTCCCCTAGCCCTCCCAGAGTGCTGATACTATAGGCATGAGCCACTGTGTGGCCAGTCTGTGGGATTCTTACTTATTTTCTTAAGGATATGTTTCAAAGAGCAGCTTGTAAATTTGATGAAGTCTTATTTTTTTTTTCCTTTTGAGGTTTGTACTTTTTATGTCCCAAAGGATCTTTGGTTACAAAGATTTTCTCTTGTGTTTTTTCTAGAGTGTTATAGTTTTAGCTTTTACATTTAGGTCTGTGATTCATTTCAAGTTAATTTGTGCGTATGGTATGAGGTATGAGTTGAGGTTGATTTTCTTTGCCTGTGGATATCCAGTTGTTTCAACATCATTTGTTAAAGAAACTATTCTACTCCCACTAATTTACCATGGTCCCTCTGTCAAAAATCAATTGACCATATGTGAGTGGGTCTGTTTCTGAGGTCTCTAGTCTGTTCTGCTGATTTATATGTCTATTCTTAACACCAGTACCACATTGTCTTAATTACTGTTGCCTTGTAGTAAATCTTGAAATCATATAGTGTAAATCCTCCAAATTTGTCCTTTTTCAAAGTTGTTTTGGCTATTCTAGGTACTTTTCATTTCCATATTAATTTTAGAACCAGCCATCAGTTTCTACTAAAAACGTTTACTAGTTCTTTGTTTAAGGCTGAACATTGTTGACTCAGATTTTTTCTTTTGTGTTGGCAGGCAGTTCATTTACATATGGAAAGATTGATCCTCTGGGCATGTTTTTAAGTATATTTTGGGCTTGTCTGGAATAGCCTTTACTCTAGGGTTAGTTTAGCCCAACTACTCTGAAGCATGATTATTCTGGATTCTCTTCTGATTAACTTTGAGTACTCAATAAGATCTCTCCTTTGCCTTTAAGAACTCTGTGACTTCCAGCCCTGTCTGAGCTCTCTGCATTTCTCAGTTTGAAGCTCCTGTAATTATTCTTTGTAAATATTGAGTCTTTGTGAAATTTTATCTGACACATGTGCAAATGAATCCTTAGTGACTCAAAGCAACCCCACACATTACACCAAATTGTCGTGACTCTAGGCTCCTCTTGGTGGTGACAATGTCTTTATTTTTGATGACTTTGACAGTTTGGAGGCATAGTGGTCAGGTATTTTGTAGACTGCCCCTCTGCTTGAATCTGTTGTATGTTTTTCTCATGGTTAGACTGGGATAATGTGTTTTTGGGTGGAAGACCACCTCAGAGATTAAGTACATTTTCATCACATCATGTCAAGGCTATAATATTACAACACAGTTTATCCCTGTTGATGTTGACCTTGATCGCCTGGCTGAGGTAGTATTTTTCAGGTTTCTGTACTTTAAATTTACTCCCTCCCTCTTTATAACTCTTTGAAAGGAAGTCACCATGTTCAGCCCACTCTTAACAGAGAGGAGAGGTGTACTGTTTCTCCTAGAGTGTGATATGTTTATATACGTTTTTTGGAATTCTGTTCTAGAGACTTGTTTCTTCTTCCCCATTCATTTATTTATGTCAGTATAGACTTATGCATATTTATTTTATACTTTGAGTTACAATCCAATCCTTTATTTTGTTCTTCAGATTTTTCCAACTGTGGCCACAGGGCATCTTTCGTTTGGCTCCTATGTACTTTTGTTTGAAAACAAAAAAAGGAAGAGTTTCTATGAACTGGCATGTACTTACTGACTTCCAGGATATATTTAGTGAGAGAGAATGGAGGAATGACCCTTTTTCAATTTTGCATAGTTCTTGCTTTTCCAACCTTGTTAATGTTTCACATGCTTAATAAAAAGGTAAGCAAGGCTGGGGAGAAAACTCAAAAATGGAATATAGTCAAAACCAAATGAACATAACTGTATTTCAGATGAGTCATCTAATTATAGTAAAGAAATAAATGAACTTACTCAAGTAATTTGAACATAGGCTAGAGATAATAGAACTGTTGTTAGTAGAGTTTGGGTTTTATAGTGGTGGCATTCGCATACCATTAAAACTGGCTTCGTGTATTCCAAGATTAAACAAATAAGTAAATATGTTGTAGATAATAAGAGACAGGGTTCTTACTGTTTTAAATATGGAAGGAGAAAGACTAGGATTCCAATCCTGTGGCATTGGAGGTGTCATTATGAACTCATGGTTTTTAACATATGTTAGATGTAGAATAGGTGTATGTGTGTATGTGTGTGTTTGTGTGTGTGTGTTTTCTACTGTAGCAGTGAGCATACTTAGTGCCCAGATTTTGGTTTCTAAATACCATTCTCTGGGAAACAGAAACAGGGATCCTTTGAGAAATGACTGATTCTAGGGCTAGGACTGGGAAAGAACAAGAAGAACCTTAGCATCTTGCACCAGAAAGTAAGACATTGATCACAGAATGATGGGGGCTGTCAAAAGGACAGGGGCCAGCTTGAAGAGACTCCTACTGGCCAAAAATGGAACAGAGCATCAAAGCAGAGACTCCTACTGGCCAAAAATGGAACAGAGCATTGAGTGAGAATCCATGAGTCCAAACTCATATAAATAAATGAATGAAAAGGGAAAGTTTTCCTTACAGTGGAATGCCAGTTAATACATATAAAAGGGATGCCAGATTTAGAAAAATCACTATTTGGTTACCATTGTAGTAGTAATCGATTTAGTCAAGAATCATTAATAGATTTTTATACTAGTGGGTGACAAGTTTGAGGAATAATAGAATAGGTATATGGTCTCAAAGTATCTCCCCATGGTAATTACATAATTTCATAGAGGAAAAGCCTAATAACTGGAGAAACTTGGCAGGTAGCTCCTTACCTAGGTGATCAAAGTTCGCATCACCAATAATGGTCCAAATTGCCATGTGCCTCTTGATGTGATACACCGAGAAGGACACAGCTTCACTTCTATGGTGTTCCTGCCAAAAATGCACAATCTGAATTGAATGTGAAAGATATCAGACAAACCTAAATGAGGAGCATTCTGCAAGATAACTGGCCCATACTCTTTAAAAATGTCACGAAGGTGAAAGATAAAGAGATAAGCTGTTTCAAATGAAGACTAAAGAGATATGACAACTAAATGCAGTGAAGATTCTGGATTGGAACCTGGACCAGAAAAAAACAATAATTCTTTTATTCCTTTGCATGAAGGATATTATTAGGTCAGTTGGTGAAATTTGAATAAGGTCTGTAAATTAGTTGCTAGTAGTAATACTTATTTCCTAATTGATCATTGTATTGGAGAGTTATTTAAGTCATTGCATTTTTAGGAAACATGTTTAGAGGCAAAGGAGCATCATATCTACAACTTAGTAAGTTCAGAAGATAAATGTGTGGGTGTGAGAGAGAGAAAGTGTGTGTGTGTGTGTGTGTGTGTGTGTATGTGTGTGTGTGTGTGTGTGTTTAAGGAAGTGAAAAAGCAAATGCGGTAAAATGTTAACATTTGGACATTCTTTGTACTAATCCTGCGCCTTTTTTATGAGTTTGAAATCGACAAGTGTTTTCTTTTAAGGTGCTTCTACTTTATTCTGCCAGAAAATATCTCAGTGCCATCTCATTTATCCTATATCATCAAGAAATATATTACCTAAGTGTTCTTTCTGAATATTCATGCTTTTTAAATGTTAAAACAATTTTTTGAAGTTTGTGGGAAAAGTATGACCATTGATTTTATTTCTTTTAGAACATTTTATTGTTAGTAAGAGAAAGAAGTAAAAAAAGTGAAAAATCAAAATCATTTTGTTGAATGAGAATATATACAGAGAAATACACACATCCAAAATACGTAGCTTCTTGAACTCTCACTCATTCCTGTTTAACCAGCATCTTGGTCAAGCAGCATTGTCAACAGTACCCTAAAGCCCCCTTGTGCTTGTGCCAGTAACCTCTCTGCTCTACTAAGGAGAACCAATCACTATTGCAACTCCTAATAGCAGAGTTCAGTTTTGCTTGGTTTTGTACTTGATATGCACATGGAAATGTACTGTCTATGCAATTTTATAAAATTAATTTTTATAAACTCAGACTTTTAATACCTTTAATCTATTTTCCTGCATTCTCCAAGCATACAAAATACATATCACATAAGATCTCAGTTGTTCAATCAATAAAATGAGTGGATTAAATTACCTAAGATGACTTCCAGCCCCGAATCTGTATAAGTCTGTATTTTAATCTTTTTTGTTCATTAGGCTGTCATTCTGTGCTGGAATACTGCAGTGTTCTCCCACTCTCTTGAAGTGCATGACTTTAAAAAAAAAAAAAATCTCCAAATAGCCTAACTTGTGCTTTTATCACACTTTCTGTGTTTTGTAGTTCTTCTGTGGTCTTTGCAGCCAAATGTCGTTTCCATGGCTGTCAGTATCTGCTGCCACTTCTATCTATTGGCCTATTTTGCATACATTTGTCACCACAGCACACATATTCTATCTACAGTTAAAATACAGCATTTAGAACAACTGTTTTCCTCAAAGCTACTTAGAAATTCTTATGTATTTTCTCTGATTCATGAAAGTAATATGTAAATAATACATGTCATTGTAGGTAGTGTATCAACCCGAGGAATGTGTAAAGCAAACAAAACCTACCTTTTATTCCACCACCCAGAGATAAATTCATTAACACTTGAGCTTATCCAGGAAAGTTTTTTTAGAGTTGGAATCTCACTCTGTCTGTCACCCAGCTCATGGCTGCCACAGTCTCAATCTTCTGGACTTAGGCGATCCTTCCGCCTCAGCCTTCCAAGTAACTGGAACGACAGGTGCATGCTACCATGCCTGGCTAATTTTTTGATTTATTGTAGACATGAGGTCTCAACGTGTTGGCCAGGCTGGTCTCAGACCCGCGGGCTCAGGCAATCCTCTCGCCTCAGCCTCCCAAAGTGCTGGGATTACAGGTGTGAGCCACTGTGCCCAGCTTGGATTTTTTGATCTTCATATTTTCCTTCTTTTTGTTTTCCTATTAGCATTTTTAAATGCCCACATTGTTTCCATTCTGAGAACATGAATACATCAAATCCCTTCCTGTAATACTAGCCTTTGGTTTCCTATGTTAGCTTCTCTTCAAGAGCAAACTGTTGAAAGAATACGGCTTTCTTCGCTTTTCCGTTTGGCTTTTAGCTTCACTAGAGTCCAGAAACTGCTACAGTCACTAATGACTGTGCTGTTGCCAATTCGATGGGTATTTTCAGTAGTTGCCCCTCTTTTCTCCCAAACAGCATTCAGTTCCTTCTCAAAACACTCTTCCACAGACTTCCATCATACCTTCCTCTTTCCTGGTTTTCCTTTTTTCTGTGGTCACTCTTCAGTCTCCCGTCTACCCTTGGCTACACCTTCCTGGAAAAATTCATTCATTTTCATGGTTTTGGTAACTCTCAAATCTGTTATCTCTCACTCAGATTTCCTCTGAGTTCCAGGTCTGTTGAGCTCAACTATATATGGTGAATTTAGCTGTTCTACAAATAAACTCAACGTGTTCTAGCACAAATTCATCTTATCTCTTTTATACCTTCACTTTCTGTCTTCATGATTGACATTTACTTGTCCAAGTCAGAAACCAGTGTCATTTTTAATTCCTCCATCCACCTTATCTCTCACCAGTGAACACTCACCCATTCTCTTTACCAAACCTCTTTTGAGCTATTGTTCTCCCTTGCCAGTGTCACTGTCATAGCCCATGCCAACATGATCTTATTGAGACCACCTGTAAATAACTTCTGTCGGGTCTCCTGACTGTTTTATCCCCTTTTCTATTGAGATCCACTTCCCACATTGCATGTAGAGTGATTTCCTTTTTTTTTTTTTTTTTTTTTGAGTCAAGAGTCTCACTCTGTCATCCAGGCTGGAGTGCAGTGGTATGCGCACGACCACTGCAATCTCAACCTGCTGGGCCCAGGCAATCTTTCTGTTTCAGCCTTCCAAGTAGCTGGAACTTCAGGCATGTACCACCACGCCTGGCTAATTTTTTGATTTATTGTAGAGACAGGTCTTGCCATGTTGCCCAGGCTGGTGTCAAACCCCTGAACTCAGGCAACTCTCGCCTCCGCCTCCCAAAGTGCTGGGATTACAGGAGTGAGCCACCGTGCCCAGCTAGAGTGATCTTTCAAAAGAAAGTTTAGTTATCATTCCCCTTAAATAGCTCTGTAGAATAAAATATAAATTTCTTGCCATGTGTTTAGGTCTTCATGAAACTGGTTCCTAGGGCTCTCCTGATTCCCAGGCCCTAACTCCCATTCCTGCATGCTTTTTTT
>NW_007252215.1:450436-478545 GCF_000164805.1 Carlito syrichta | reverse complement strand
TTTTTTTTTTTTTTTTTGCAGGTATACTGAGAATGGTCTTTCTTTCTTTGCAGCCTCTATACTTTCTTTCTCCTTTGTTTAACTTAGAACATTCCTTACTGTTTCCACTAACTGCTTATCAAGCCAGGTTTTATTGTCCTTCGTGGTTTTTTCCTACTTAGTCGGTCATTTCCTATCTCCCTTTCCTCCCTTCCTGGCCTAGATTCCCTGGGTGCAGGAATTCTTCTTTAGTAGTGCCACACATAGTCTATCCCTTACTTCATGACAGTTGTTCTCACACTTCTCAGGATTCATTTGCACTCCTAGACATTATTGAGGATTCTAAGAGCTTTTGTTTATATGAGAGATATCTACCAATATTTATTGAATTAGAAATGAAAGAAGAGAAATTTAAAAATTCATTTTAAAGTTACAATGATAGGCTGCAATTTTACATGATACAATTACACATTAGCATTATTATTTTTCATGAACGTCTTGTTTTTCAAACCAGAAAAGTGAAGAGAATGACATCGCTTTCACATCTTTGCAATTCTTTTTTATGAAGGGACCCAGAAAAGACCAGAACTGTGTCTTTCAGAGGGCGCCCCTTGTAGTACAGGCTTCCCCCCTGTAAGTGTTCTAGGAACCCATCTGCATCAGTGTACCAGCTAGCGTTGTTGTGAGATGCTGTGTTTGGCTTCAGTTGAATTTTTGGGGGGATATTCTTTGCGTTTGCCTATCTCATTATGGATGACTTACGAGTGCACCCACCCACAGTTCACTGAGTATTTAGCAGTTTTTGACCAAAAACAGCATGACCCCATGTCCCAGTATCCCTCTTTACCGGATCTTGCCTGAGCACCTTTTTTTGATTTGTTTCTCTGGATTAAAAAAGTCCTCAAACGAAAATGTTTTGCTGATGTAGAAGAGATGAAACATGAAAGCAGAAGCACTAAAAGACATCAAAATTGACACGTTCAGACACTGTTTTGAGCAGTGGAAAAAGCATCTCGATAGGCGTATTGCATCAAATGGAGAGTACTTTGAGGGTGACTGAAGTTTAAACATGTAGGAATAAATACACAATTTTTTATAAACAAATTCCAGATTTTTTTGGGTCCCTCATATCTGAATTAATAGAATGTAGCTGGATTCTCATGTCTACCTTTAAAATCTGTTGGGATATTAGACTTCATGTAGCTTCTGGAAAACTGTACCCTTGTGAGAGGATGAAAATGAACAAAACAAATGTTTTTGTATTATTGGAAGAATAGTTTTGACTTTGTATATCCCCTGAGAAGGTCTTGGGAACCCCTGGGTGTCCCTGGACTACACTTTGAGAACCATTGCTCTGTGGCAATCACTTCATTATTTGTTTCCTTCCCTCTGCCAATGTGCTATGAGAGTAGGGCCTAGGTCTGCCTTGCTCATGGTGGTATTTCTAGTGCCTGGGACATTGTTCTTTGTGTAGGTTTCAGATATCTATCGATTGAGTCACTTATTCAGTCAATTACTTGGTTGAGTTGGTTCTAAAGAAACAGACACTGGGCACCAGAGACTTATGCCATGTATGTACAAGAGAATTGCAGCCTGCAGGCATTTCTTGTACCAATTTCACTGGGGCATTTGGGTCTAATAGGTGTCATGTAATGTCACAAGAATATATTTCTCTTTTGGGCTTGTAAATGTTGAGGTGAAAGGGAGCATATGAATTAGTTTTTGTCATGAATTTTTGAATTAACATGTATATATATATGGGATGATATGAATAAATGAAACGATGAACTGTTGTGTTAAATTAGAAAAGTTATTTCTACTACTTTCGGGGAATGAAAATGCATTGTCTCTGTTTGTTTGTTGTCAAAGAAGTAGTTTAGGAAAAATACACAGGAAATATTTATTCTGAAAAGGTTGTTAGGTAACAAATAAAAGATCTTAGTTTACCTTAAGTGCTTTCCAGAAAAACTGACTACTTATTCAATGTGGACCTGGAAGTACATTTAAAGTGGCAGTGAAGCAGGAAAAATAGAAATAGCACGGAGCATAGCTTATTAATTGTGTGTTGTCTGGTTTCCATGAAAGTCTTAATTGCAAAGAAAAGGGAAAGATGTGCTTATTATTACAACTGCAAGTTCAGCGTTTATGACATGTCATTACAAAGTAGATCACCATGCTGTCTGATCCTCGCCTGAAAATTATGAAGTACAAACATGCTAATTATGGCCCTACTAAAATTCAGGTTGTTAACTGTAGGCTTCATTTTAACTTGCTCTAGAGCCTTCATGTTTTTTGTCATGATAATAGAAGGCTTAAAACAACTAGGAATTTTTATTTTGTTTTCGTTTTTGTTTTTTTGAGTTGGAGTCTCACTCTGTCACCCAGACTGGAGTGCAGTGGCAGGGAGCGGCCACCGCAGCTTCGACCTGCTGGGCTCTGGCGATCCTTCCGCCTCAGCCTCCCGAGTAGCCGGAATTACAGGCGCACGCCACCATGCCCGGCTGATTTTTTTTTGATTTATTGTAGAGATGAGGTCTCGCTGCCCAGGCGGGTCTCGAACCCACGGGCTCAGGCAATCCACTCACCTCAGCCTCCCAAAGGCGCGGGATTACAGGCTGAGCCACCGAGCCCGGCTTTATTTTGTTTTCAAACAAAGCAGACTTTGAACTTCAGGCACATTACCTTATATTGGCTTATTTATATGACCTATATATGTATCTAATGATAGTGCTATGTATTTGCTGTATTTTGGTGACATTCTGAATGGAGGCAAAAGAGAAAATGTCTGTTGCCCCAGGCATTTATTAAGTAACTTTTTTTTACAGGACTGGGTATTTGCTAGTGAAGTAAATTACTATTTACTCATGTCAACGTGGCCACGTTGCAGCTTGAGACCATGTTGCAGCTTGAGACCACTCCCTGAAGAGAATGAATTGTGCTGGTGTGTGTGTGTGTGTGTGTGTGTGTGTGTGTGCGTGTGTCGGAGTCTCACTCCCAGGCTAGAGTGCAGTGGCACATGCATAGCTACGACAGCCTTGACCTGCTGGGCTCAGGCGATCCTTCTGCCTTGGCCTTCCAAGTAGCTGGCACCACAGGCACGCACCATCATGCCTGGGTAATTTTTTGATTTAATGTAGACACAAGGTCTTGCCAGGTTGCCCAGGCTGCTGTCAAACACCTGGGCTGAGGCAGTACTCTCACCTCTGCCTCCCAAAATGTTGGGGTTACAGATGTAAGCCACTGTGCCCAACTTGTGCTGTGATTTTTGACATGCCCTTTAAGAAAGGGGTGTTCGGTGATAATAAAACTTTTAAACTCTGTCTTTGTGAGTTTTGATGGGCTAGTTGACTTTTTCTTTTCTTTTTTTTTTTTTTGAGTAGGAGTGTTACTCTGTCGCCCAAGCTGGAGTGCAGTGGCACACTCATGGCTACCACAGTCTTGACCTGCTGGACTCAGGCGATCCTTCCACCTCAGCCTTCCAAGTAGCTGGAATCACAGGTGCATGCCACCACGCCCAGCTAATTGTTTTGATTTATTGTAGAGACAGGTCTTGCCAAGTTGCCCCGGCTGGTCTCGAACCCCTGGGCTCAGGCAATCCTCTCACCTCCATGAGCCACTGCGCCCAGCTTAGTCTTTTCTTTTATCAAGGAAAAGGTCTTTTTTAAATCTTTGTTTCTACTTGTAGAACATTTATTTCTCTTTTTTAGAAGCACCAGGATAAACCTGCTTGTTTTTGTATACAGTTGAATCTTGGACAGCTCAGGGATTAGGACACTGACTCCTGCACAGTTGAAAATCCACATATAACTTTTGTGTTCCCCCAAACTCAACAACTGTAAAAGCCTACTGTTGCCAAGTGCAGTGGCTCACACCTGTAATCTCAACACTTTGGGAGGCAGAGGTGAGGGAATTGCCTGAGCCCACAGGTTCAGGACCAGCCTGGACAACTTGGTGAAGCCTCATCTCTACAGTAAATCAAAAAATTAGCGGGGCGTGGTGGTGCATGCCTGTGGTTCCAGCTACTCAGAAGGCTGAGGCAGAAGGATTGCCTGAGTCTAGCAGGTTAAGGCTGCGGTGGTCGTGAGCGTGCCCCTACACTCCAGCCTGGGTGACAGAATGAGACTCCCACTCAAAAAAAAAAACAATGCCTACTGTTGACCAGAAGCCTTAGTGATAGCATAAACAGTCAATTAACACTTCATTTATAGTATATGTATTATATATTGTATTCTTACAATAAAGGAAGTTAGAGAAAATGTTATTAAGAGAATCCTAAGGAAAAGAAAATACATAAATAGCACTTACTGTATTTATTGGTACTGTAGGTTTACATCTGTTTACAAGATGAATCCTCTGTCTGAAATGGCTGGCAACTGCAGCTGCAGGCCTTAGTCTGATCTACAGTAATGTCATGACTTTTCTCTGCTTCTTGGGAGCACTTCCAGCGTCACTAGTGGCACTCTGTATGAGTCCCATGGTGTGAGTCCCAAGGTTTATGCTATTGCACTAAACACGAACTGCTCACTGGGAGATTATTGGTATCACAGGGGGTTTTCAGCCATACTTGAGTTCACTGCAGCTATGTTGATACAGTTATGACACAATACTGCATTTTTATGGTTTTTTCATTTCCTTCAACTATGAGTGGTGCCATGTATAGTCTGTATTTGTATGCCTTTTGATACATTTTACCTTTTTTGTAATTTGTGTATATTTTATGGAGGTAGTAAATGATAAAATAGACTAGTATCTACATGTGTTCCATGACTTTATGCTATACCTAACATTTTCTTAGTTATTTGAATATTTCTAGGCTGCGTGGTTCATCTGCGAGTTTTTCAAATTGTCACAAATCTCCAAAAGTTGTTCTAATATATTTATTGAAAAAAATTCACATATAAGTGCCTCCATGAAGCTCAAACTTGTGTTGCTTAAGGGTCAACTGTATTTTGTGCATATGGTTTAACTATTTGTTTACTAACAAAGTGACACTGTAAGCTCATTTCTGTAGGAGTAAGTATTTGACTTCTACGACCAAAGACCTTGGCATCTTATGGGATGAAATAGTTTACTCCCTTTCTTCTTTTTAGCACAACATTCTGAAATTTTTCGGTCATTGCAACGATCTTGATCGGGAGATGAGAAAATGCTTGAAGAATGAGGTAAGAAGAAAAGTGTCAGAGGATAGAAACGATTGCACAATAGAATAGAACGTTTTTGCATGTTATATATTGCTGCCATTACTGAATTTTCCCCCAAATTTTAGTATAACAGAAATTGACTTTACACATATGACCTTCCCTCTACACCAAGAGGAGAAATGAAAGTGTCTTCTGGGGACAGTTTTATTTAGAACATTGCTTTTTTTTTTTTTTGCCATGTGCACAAATGATGAAAACAACTCTTTTTCTTTTCTTTTTTTTTTTTTGGAGTTGGAGTCGCACTCTGTTACCTAGGCTGGAGTGCAGTGGCACACCTGGCTAATTTTTTGATTTATTGTAGAGATGAGGTCTCACCAAGTTGCCCAGGCTGATCTTGAACCCCTGGGCTCACGCAATCCTCTTGCCTCCGCCTCCCAAAGTGCTGGAATTACAGACGTAAGCCCACTGTGCCCAGTTCAGCTTCCTTTTTTGTAATAACTGTAACTCATCTGGATGGAGTTTAGGGTTTGGGAAATTGCGTCTCTGGTCAGCAGAAAGACTGGTTATTAGCTGATTAGCAGGTAACTAACATTTTCTGGGCCTTGGTTTCCATAGATAATTTGAGGAGACTAGACTTAGGCTGTTTCTTTTTTTTGAATTGGAGTCTCACTGTTGCATCCTCGACCTGCCAGACTCAGACGATCCTTCCACCTCAGCCTTCCACAACTCTGGAACCACAGGCATGTGCCACCATGCCTGGCTAATTTCTGATTTATTGTAGAGACGAGGTCTCGCCAAGTTGCCCAGGCTGGTCTCGAACCTCTGGGTTCAGGCAGTCCTCTCACCTCGGCCTCCCAAAGTGCTGGGATTACAAGCATGAGCCACCATGCCTGACCAAATTAGGCTCTTTCTAGCTTACCATTTTGAATTTCTTTGATCTAGTTTGACTTGTTTGGGAAGATTATCATCTCCTGAACCTGGTTTTAGGCCATGACTTAGACTCAGACAAATAGCCAGAGTTCATTGTCTTTCTCCAGGTACTGTTAACCCTGCAGAGTGCATTTCAAACCTTTGAAAAGAAATTCAGTTCCACTTCTGTTTTGTACATCAGATGTTTTATGTCCAGAACTTTTAAAAATATAAGAAAAAAATGCCATTTAATATTCATTTTTGAACTTAAAAAAAAAATTAGCCTCAGATTAAAAAGTGCAAATGTGATGTTTGAAGCTGTCTATCATCTATCTTTGCATTTTGTGTGTTTTTTACTCTGAGACTTTTTTCTTTCTTCATGGAATCCCTTTTCAATGTGACATCTTTACTCTTTGAAGAACTTTTTGGAGTTCTGAGTTAAGAGTGATAATTCTCTTTTTGTGTATAAATGTGTACATTTATTTGTGTTTTAAAGTGATTTTGGAAAAATATTTTCCTTTATATGTAAAGGCCAGTTTGTATGAAAACTAAACGGAGGTTGTGTTTTTGTTTTACTAATAAGCGTATGAGCAGGGCACGTTAACTTGTGCCCTGTATTCCCAGCTACTTAAGAAGCTAACATGGGAGGATCATTTACGGTCAAAAGTTTGAGGCTAGCCTGGGCAACATAGTGAAAACTTGCCTCTAAAAAAAATAGAAGAAATCTTCCGGGCATTATGGTGCACAACCAGCTACTTGGGAGGCAGAGGCAGGATGACCACTTGTGCCCAGGAGCTTGAGGATGCAGTGAGCTATGATTGAACCGCTGCACGTTGGAGACAGAGTGAGACCCTGTCTCTAAATCATCATCATCATAATAATAATCAGCAGCTTGTGGAAAAATACAGCCTGAACTATTTTATTTGATACAGCTGGATTTTTTTATTTTTACATGCTTTCAGTTGTATAAGTTAGTTTTTTCCTATGTTTAGGTTTTTTCTCCCTCTAGTTTAAAAACTGCCGATTTGTTGGTGATTAGGTCGTCATATGACATTTTCTTTTCAAGTGGTCTGAGCTCTATCTGTGACTAGTTTTTAGAATGTTGCAGGTATTTTTCTTATTTGGTCTGAGTTTGTTTTCCTGTAAATTTCACATTTTCTCCTTGGCTTATTTTCTAAGTCCTCCATGTAGCTGTGTGCCGCTTCATTCCCTGTTTCCAGGTGTTTTTCTCTGTGTCCTTCCGTCCCTGACCCTGAGTCTGCACTCATGCACTGCCCTCTGCTCTGAATGCTGCGTTGGTGCTCTCCTGCCGTCCCTCCTTGTGGCATCTGAATGCTTCGTTCCATGAAGCTGTCAACTAGAGAAAGTGGGTGGCCTCTTCTTTCAGAGACTCTTTGCGGCTGTGTCACTGCCTTTGTTTTTTTTCTTGAAATAATGGCCAATATTCCTTTCATGGCACCCTCTTTTGTCCCTCTTAACTGTGTTTTGGTTGGTTTTGGACTAATTGACTTTTCTTCCTATCTGTATTGTTTGGTGGAGTTTTATGAATAACTTTATCTTCATCCTTTTTTTCCCTTTTATTAAGGGACCATTTGGATACCCTTTGGAGATGTCTTAATATATATTTTAGTATAGACTGTATTTTAATTTACTCTGTAACTTATTTTATTGGCCTGCTATGAAATATCATTTTCTGAAGATTTGCCTTTAAGACCCTCCTCCCAGCTTGATCACTGGGGGTAGTCGGTATACATGGCTAAAGATTGATAGCAGAGCTTTTTCTCAGAGCAGGTACCCCTCCCATTTTCTAGAATAGTGTTGTTGTTTTTTCTGCCAACAGTTTTATGAGTACATTTAATATATGACAGATAAAAGGAGTGGCTTTGGTTGAAGGAAACTGGTGCGCTTCATTTATAATTTGAAGTAGCTTTTTGATGAGGATGAGCAAAAAGTTTGAAAGATGCAGTTCCAGAAGATATGTTCAGAGTCCTTCAGTTAAAACTTTTGGTGTAGAAAACTTCTTAAAGATTATCTAGCCCAACTTCTTATATTTGAGGGTACTGGCCCAGAAGAATGAAGTAACTCAAAGTCACCCATCTCTACAGTCTCCCTCTTGGTTGGTAGAAGGGTTTCAGCCAAGTCCCTGGTAGCTGTCTGTCATGGATCTTTCATTTCTGTGGACTTTCATTTCTGTGACTTCTCTTTTCATATCTCTCTAGCTCCTAAAAGATGTTAATGTTCAACTTTTTACATAGTCTCAGTTTTTTTCAGTTTGAATTTGCTTTTACCCTTTCCCACCTTCTGCCCAGGGAAAGAAATGTTTATTCACCTTTAAAGTATATCTGTGTGGTGTAAATATTTCAAATACATATACATATGTATGTGTGTGTTTATATATATATATATATTTTATTTTTTGAATTGAAGTCTTACTCTATTGCCCAGGCTGATATGCAATAGCACGCTCATGGCTACTGCAACCTCGACCTGCTGGGCTCAGGCAATCCTTCCAACTCAGCCTTCTAAGTAGCTGGAACTACAGACACACGCCACCATGCCCAGCTAAATTTTTGATTTATTGTAGATATGAGGTCTCGCCAAGTTGCCCAGGCTGGTCTCAAACCCCTGGCCTCAGTTAGTCCTCTCGCTTCCGTCTCCCAAAGTGCTGGGATTACAGGTGTGAGTCACCGCTCCTGGCCTGGTGCATATATTACAAGCCTGTAAATATATAGATAGAAAAGTGCTTTAGTCAAGTTTCTCTGCTTTAAACATACGTTAACCATTTGGAAAAATCTCAGTGCTTTTTCTAAGTGCCAGGCTCTGTGTTTCCTGTTATTTATGACCTGCTGCCTGGATCAGAATATTAGGCTGTAAACCTCTGAGGTAAAAGGTACCTGATTACAGAAGCATAGGATTTGGGGAAAACCAGATCTGATGACTTTTCAAGATGAAAAAGTTCTGGAAATTCAACTGACTGTATGTTTCTGTTTGAATCAGTAGAATAATATGACTGCTATGAACCAGTTACTCTTTTGATAATATTTGTAGAACTACAGTGTGCCTAGGTAATGAGATCCAGCCTACTGTAGATCACATCTATCATAGTGTCTAGAGTACTGTATTCAATTCTGGTTGTGATTTTTTTTTTTTTTAATAAGGGACATCGTCTGGGCACAGTGGCTTATGCCTATAATCCCAGCACTTTGGGAGGTCGAGGTGAAATGATTGAGCCCGTGGATTTGAGACCAGCCTGGACAACTTGGTGAAACCTCACCTCTACAATAAATCAAAAAATTAGCCGGGTGTGGTGGCGTGTGTCTGTAGTTCCAGCTACTTGGGGGGCTGAGTCAGAAGGATTGCCTGAGCCCAACGGGTCGAGGCTGTGGTGGCCACGAGTGTGCCACTGCACTCCAGCCTGGGCAACAGAGTGAGACTTCAACTCCACATAAAAAAAAAATAGGTGGAGAGGGCATTGATGTTAAAGTACTTTACAAAATAAAATTTTATAGGTAAGATATTGGAGGACAGAAACCAGTGATGTTCAGCCTGAAAAAGATAATGAGTGGGTTATCTGTGATTAGATGTTTGAAGCATGCAAGAAGAAATAGAAGGCAGCAGGAGAATTTACAGGGAAACACTTTGGTTCAACATTAAAGACTCTGGAACCAGTAGAGCTATCCAACAACTAAACAGCCTACCTCTCCAGGTAGTGAGCTCTTTGTAATAACTAGAATGCTCATCAGAAGTTAGAGGCCTTACTAGGCTGTAAGCCCCTAGAGGATAGGGACAGAGCTCATCTATCTTAAATACTTACTAAATTCATGTTTTGGGAGGAAATTGAGTCAGCAAATATTTGTGTGCCTGTTAGGATGTAGGTGTTGTGCAGTATTGAAGTTGTACTAGATATTAGATCTCTCTAAGGTCACTGTTCCCAACCTTAGAGTCAGTGAAATAAAAGAGAAATGCAACATTTTTTAGTAAAAACTTTTTTATTCTGCAGATATTTCTAAATATTTACTGGTGTAAATGGTGACGTAATCTGCTGTCTCTCCTCTCCCTGCTTTTTTTACTTTCCAGTACATGGAAAAGAGGACCAAGAGCAGGGAGCATGGCAGTGCGATGCGGAAGAGACTCCTCAGTCCTCCGAAGGAATCTGCCAAGTAGATGACATTTCACTGGATGCCTTGGCTGAGAGAAGACTTGAAGCCTCTTGGTCTGTAGCTCGGAGAATCTGATCTTACTTGGTCTCCAGAATCCTTTGAAAAAAAAGTGACCTGTGAGAAGTTGAACCACGGAAAAATAGGAGAACCCTGGATGCTGAATGCTTATGGGCGGTGCCATTAGTACTGTCTTTCCTCTACTAACAAACCCGACTTCACCGTGTGTCTTCCCTTTGTCTACAGCAGCCAGTTAGCATTTGAGAAACTGCTCTCCCTCAATAAAATAATTTATTTAAATAATTCTCTCTTCTTTCTCCTGGAATTAGGCAAAATGGTGCCTGATTTTGACAATGTAGAGATTGTGAAACTTAAACGTTGAAGACATGCACTAGAGCAGAAAGAGTTCTGGGGAAATCCCAGTAGTATTAACTATATGCAAATGTTCCAATGGGATTTTTTTAAGAGTAATTGTCTAAAAGATTAAATATGTATAGTTAACACTGATAAAATTGCATGTGGTTAGGATTTAAGTCTTAGCAGACTTTGTGTCCATCCCCATTTGGTTGAATGTTCCCACTCCAGGTGTCAGGTAACTCCTGGGTGTTAACCTCTGGCCACTGGAACTCCTCTCTGCACAGGGCTCTTCTTCCTGTGCTGTACAGGGCTCTTCTTCCCGTGCTTAGTTCTAGCAGTTGTCTCACTAGTGTTCCTTCTGCCAGGTGTTTCTGAGACTTGTGACAATCTGGAAGTCAGCAACTTCTAGCCACAGCCACAGAAGAGGCTGGTCTTGTCAGAGAGGTGTCAAGGAACAGACTGAGCTGTGAGCTCCTTCCAGTGGAATCTATGCAATGTCCTGCTTGAGGCCTTGTTGGTGTCAGTGTTCAACAAGTGATTTCTTTTCACGAGAGGTGTTAAAAAAACTGGACATTCACTTAGCAAGGAGACTAAAAAGAATAAGCAGACATTCAGTGAAGGGATGAAGGAAGAACTAGAATTAATTTTGAGGTTCCATCCAAGACAGATTGTATAAATATTTATTTAGTCGCCAAAGTATCAGGCAGCATAGGTACAGAAAAGAGACATTTTGCCTTTAGAATCTTGTAGTAAACTGACCAGTTGACTGCTGGCCAACTATAATAATGAAAGTGCCATGATTAGGTAGATGTCATAGAAAACAGGAAGGGCATCTATGGTTGGCCTGAGGAAGGCGCTATTTTAAGAAAGCTACTTAGCAAAGATGACCTTTGACATGTGAGTGAAAGTAGGATAAATTCTGGGAGAACTTTAAGTTATTTAGTTTGAATGGAATAGAGGAGGAGATTATGGTGGAAGAAGATCACAAACAGCTTTTAAATCTGTTGAATTTTGTTTATTTATTTATTTGAATTTGAACCTCATGCCATCGCCCAGGCTGGAGTGCAGTGGCAAACTCACAGCCACAGTGTCGATCTGTTCAGCTCAGGCGATCCTTCTGCCTCAGCCTTCCAAGTAGCCAGAACTACAGGTGCCCAGCTAATTTTTTATTTATTGTATAGACGAGATCTCACCAAGTTGCCCGGGCTGGTCTCGAACCCGTGGGTTCAGGCAATCCACTTGCCTCAGCCTCCTAAAGTGCTGGGATGACAGGCAGAGCCACCGAGCCCGACTGGAATTTTCTTTTCTTTTTTTTTTTTTGAGTTGGAGTCTCACTCTGTCGCCCAGACTGGAGTGCAGTGGCCACTCCCGGCCACCGCAGCCTCAACCTGCTGGGCTCCGGCGATCCTTCCGCCTCAGCCTTCCAAGTAGCCGGAATTACAGGCATGCACTGCCACGCCCGCCTGATTTTTTTGGTTTATTGTAGAGTTGAGGTCTCACTGCCCAGATGGGTCTTGAACCCGTGGGCTCAGGCAGTCCACTCACCTTAGCCTCCCAAAGGTGCGGGATTACAGGCTGAGCCACCGAGCCCGGCTTGGAATTTTATTTTCAATGCTATGATGACCAGAAGCAGATTTTAACATTCTGATTAGGAATTTGGAGAAAAGGGTTAGTTGGAAGGGTGATATAGTTCAGTTTGTGTAAGGTTTTTCTGATTATAGTTTGCGAGATAAATTGGAAGGAAAGGAAAATTACACCCAGGGAGACCAATTAGATTTCTGTCCTAACTTAAGTGAGAAATGAGGGCCTGAATTAAAGATGTGGCTTTGGGGTCAAGAAGAATGACTGGATTTGAGCATAGAGTCAGCATGACTGACTAGGTGTAGGGTTTAAGGAAGAGTCCGGGATGTCTCAGGCATTCTGTTCGTGCATGTGTGCCAATGGTGCCCTTCCTCGAGTGGGGGATGGGAGTGTGGGGAAGTGAAGGTGTGTGGAAAAGTCCATGTGGAGGTAGCTTGTGGGATGCTGCTAGGTATTCAGGTCTGGAGCTCCTTACAGTCGACTGGACTAGAATGGAGTTGGGAGATGCCAGCATGCAGGTGGTAGCTGGAGCCCTGTAGGCCACTGTTGATGGTTGACAGAATGATTTTATAGAGCAGGATGAAACTTTGGAGATTACTTAATTTTAAAAAAGTTGTATAAGTAATATATGAGTGCATGTTTATGGGGTATTCAAACAGCCCGCTGCTTTTAAGGTCTTGCTCTCTGTATATTCCAGCTATTCCTGGTCTCTGTGGAATAAGGTACCCACTCAAGGCCATGGCAGTATGAGCCTGATCTACTTTTCAAGTTGCCTCTGGGGAGGGAGTCTGAGAAAGAGGAAAAAACTGGTGAACTACACCACAGTGAACAAGGGAGAGGGTGGGGTGAGCTCAGGGGAGACAGGCAGGGTGGCACTGCGACCTTGGGAACCACAGCAGGGAACTTGGATGTTATTGGGAGGGTAATAGAAAACCATCAGAAGGTTTTAAGTAGGGCTGGAGTGCAGTGACACGCTCACAGCCACCTCAGCTTCTACCTGCGGTGCTCAGGTGATCCTTCTGCCTCAGACTTCCAGGTAGCTGGAACTACAGGTATGTGCCACCACACTTAGCTAATTTTTTTTTAAAATTTATTGTAGAGATGAGGTCTTGCCAATTTGCTCTGGCTGGTCTGGAATCCATGAGCTTAGGCAATTCTCTCACCTCGGCCTCCCAAAGTGCTGGGATTATAGGTGTGAGCCACCGTGCCAGGCCTGAAATATTTTAAATTTCCACTTGCAGTAGAGCCTAAGAGGCTGGATCAGGGTGGGGAGGAACACAGTTCCCATGTCTTCTTGCCTGTATCAGGTACCTGGCACTTGTTGGATGCTGGTGACACAGTAATGAATGAGATGGGCGTGGGGCCAATAAGTGCTCATGTCCGGAAGGACCATATGGCCCCTTAAGGAGTTTGGCTTTCCTTTGAAGGGCAATGGGAAGGCATTCTAGGGTCTCTGCATGAAGAGAATCGATTTACTTTATTTTTGTCGACTTCCAGTACCTTTGGAGCATACGGGACTGTCTCTTGGAAGGTGAAGAGCTTAGGCCAAGGTTTTCCTGAGAAATCTAATTTTGCGAAACGCTATGAGCCTTGATGCTCTGCTCACAACAAATTTATTAATGCTTCATTGCAAGAAGCTCTACACCATTTTACTTAAGTGTGAGGATAGGAAGTTGAGCTGTCTGACCTTTCACAAATAGAGTTTAAAATCAAGTGAACCTCTGTGGAGTTTTTAGCTCAAAGTACAGTTAGTTTTCCCAAGAACGAGCTTGGGCTGAACCAAATAAGAAATTATGCCATTGACCCATCTAGTAGACATACCAGAGATCATTCTGTGCTTAACGAAAAAGCAAGTCACACAGTCCCAAGAGAGCTGCCTTTTCTGCCACACCCTGAGATTGAAATCGGTATTCTTTCTATGATATCCAGGTATGCGGGAATCTGTCTTAATCTGTAGTCATGCCTACTTCCTCTGGAGAGGTCACAGAAGGAGGTAAGTACGTGAGAGAGTGGCATGGGGAAGCAAAGGGATGCTTTATTGTTACCAGTTTCCTGTCTCTGGTATTAGAGATGGAGCAGGTGGCCTGGGCTGGAGCTCCGGTCTGTGGGGCAGTTTCTGTCCTTTAAGCTCAAGTCAGATCTCACTAGTGGCTGGACACATGAAGACAGGAGACAGACGGGGCTGGCAGTAGGAAGGAGAGAGCAGAAAGCAAGGCAGCAAGTGAGTTTCTGTAAAACACTAGAAACCGGCCCTGTGTGTACTACCTCCAAGACAAGAGCCAGAGAGAAGAGGGGCTACATCACGCTACCTTTTTTTAATACTAATATTGCCATTTAAAAAAAAAAACCAAACAATGTTTCAAGTTTACAGAAACCTATACAGACTAGTAGGAATTCCCACTGCCATCTAACTTTAGTGATATGACCATTTTGCCATACTTGTTTCAGGTTGTTTCCTTTTTTTTTTTTGAGTTGGAGTCTCACTCTGATGCCCAGGCTGGAATGCAGTGGCACGCTCATGGCCACCGCAGCCTCGACCTGCTGGGCTCAGGTGATCCTTCCACCTCGGCCTTCCAAGTACCTGGAAGGCACATGCAACCATGGCCGGATAATTTTTTTGGTTTATTGTAGAGATGAGGTCTTGCCAAGTTGCCCAGACTGGTCTCGAACCCGTGGGCTTAGGCAGTCCTCTCACGTGGCCTCCCAAAGTGCTGGGATTATAGGTGCAAGCCACCGTGCCTGGCCAGGTTGTTTTCTTAAATAAAAAAGGTGAGGGAAACCTCCTGTGTCTCTCACCCCAAGCCCATTCTCCTTCCTTTATCCCTGACTTTGATGCATTTCATTCCCATGTGTGATTTCATGCTTATACTAAATATGTCAGTATCCATAGCAATATATTATTTTGCATGTCTAGACATTTTACTTAGCATCATGATGTGCCTAGTTTTGGTAGCTTTTTTTTTTTAACAAAATATTATTTTGATAAATGAAGCTCTTGTTTATTCATTTTGACTGCTATGTAGTATTTCATTGTATGACTATGCTGCAGTTTTTTGTTTGTTTGTTTGTTTGTTTTGAGTAGGAGTCTCACTGTCACCCAGGCTAGAGTGCAGTGGCACGCTCATGGCCATCGCAGCCTCGACCTGCTGGGCTCAGGTGATCCTTCTGCCTTAGCCTTCCAAGTAGCTGGGACCATAGGTATGCGCCACTATGCTCAGCTAATTTTTTGATTTATTGCAGAGATGAGGTCTTGCCAAGTTGCCCAGGCTGGTCTCGAATCCCTGGAGTCGGGCAAACCTCTTACCTCAGCCTCCCAAAATGCTGGGATTATAAGCTTGAGCCACCATACCAGGCCTCTGATGCAGTTTATGCAATAGCTTCCCATGATAGCTATTTAGATATCCAGCTTTTGCTATTGCTTCCTCAATGAGCGTTCTTGTATGTCTTTTTGTGCAATCTGGGAGTGTCTTTTTGGTAGAAACCTAGGATTTTAATTGTTGAGCTGTAAGGTATATGTTTTCAAACTTACTAAAAGTTGCTAAATTTTACACTCCAAATGGTTTTAGACTATTAATACTTAATGACATTGCTGGGCATGGTCATATCACTTTGTGGAATCTTTGTGGAAATAATATCAATATACAGACATCAATTACACTCCCATATATCAGTAACAAAAAATCAGAATAAGTAGTTTAAAAAATACCACTTAGGAACAAATCTAGCAGAAGATGCATACAATCATTATTTGAACAATCATAAAATTTTTTGAGTTGGGGTCTCACTTTGTTCCCTAGGCTGAAACACAATGGCCTGATCTTGGCTCACTGCAGCCTCGACCTCCTGGGCTCAGGCAATCTTTCTGCCTCAGACTTCCAAGTTGCTGCGACTATAAGCATGCACCACCATCCCAACTAATATTTTATCTATTGGAAAGATGAGGTCTCACTATATTATCTAGGCTGGTCTCAAACTCCTGGGCTCAAGCAATTCCCCTCCCAGCCTTGGTCTCCCAAAGTGCTAGAATTACAGGTGTGAACCGCCGTGCCCAGCATAAAATTTTATGTACAAATATAAAAGATCTAAATAAAGTGAGAGTTATACTATGTTTATAGGTAGAAAAACTTAATGTCATTTAGTATTTTTGTTTTGTTTTTGAGTCAGAGTCTCACTCTGTCGCCCAGGCTGGAGTGCAATGGCACACTCACGGCCACTGCAGCCTCGACCTGCTGTGCTCAGGCAATCCTTCCACCTCAGACTTCCAAGTAGCTGGAACTACAGGCACGTGCCACCACACCTGGCTAATTTTTTGATTTGTTGTAGAGATGAGGTCTCGCTTGTTCGCCCAGGCTGGTCTCGGACTCGTGAACTCAGACAGTCCTCTCACCTCCGCCTCCCAAAGTGCTGGGATTATAGCCGTGAGCCACCATGCCCGGCCTGTTACTAACATTTCACTGAGAAGTAACAAGTTTGCAGTAGGGGTTTGGGAGATTTCTGTGTCTCATGAAGGAGGCTTCTTTCCATGATAGAGACTATGGATCGACTTGTCTTGTTCAGCCTCAATCCTGTTTCTTCTGGTGTGCCTTCCCTGACTGCCAAAGATGGAAAGCCAGATCCTACATTCTCTCAGATGCCTTGACAGTGAGGGTTCCATTGATCCGAATTAGATTCCACTGATCCGTGAGATTTGACTTTGGAATTGACTTGAGGGCGAGGCAGGAAACGAAGCCTCCGTTTTGCTGGTGTGGATCATAGCAAAAATGGTGGTTTATGGGTTATGGAGTCAGCAACCCTAGCCAGATGCCCTTTTTTGCCAAAGAGCTTCGTAAGTACAGTGTGGCTTTGGGAATTGTTCCTGAAGTTTCTTCATCTTTCCCAATAGTTAAGTTATTCATTACCCAGGAATGAATACCTTTCTGTTATTGTTTACTCCACTCTTCCTTCTTCATTCTATAAACAATGCATATATATTTAATGCTCACCACCTATTTTTTTTTTTTTTAAGTTGGAGTCTCACTCTGTTGCCCATGCTGGAGTGCAGTGGTAGGCTCACAGCCACTGCAGGCTCAACCTGCTGGGCTCAGGCGATCCTTCCGCCTCAGCCTTCCAAGTAGCTGGAACCACAGGCATGCGCCACCACACCCAGCTAATTTTCTAATTTATTGTAGAGATGAGATCTTGCTGTGTTGCCCAGGTTGGTCTCAAACCTGTGGGCTCAGGCAGTCCTCTTGCCTCAGCCTCCCAAAGTGCTGGGATTACAGATGTGAGCCACCATACCTGGCAGGTGTGGAATTTTAAAATCTTACGTGAGATAGTGTCTGTTTCCTATATATAAGGATTCATGTTCTTAAACTTTGAGACGTTCTCAGCTATTATTTCTCTGTGTCCTCCATTCTCATTATTCTCTACTTGTAGAGGACCTATTAGACATATATAGGATCTTATCTGCTCAAGTTTTAAAAAACCCTCCCCGTACTGCATTCATGGTAATTTTCTCAAATCTATTTTTCATTTGTTAGTGATGGCTTCAGCTATGTCTTCTCTGCTGTTTAAACAATTTGTTGAGTCTTTCCTCCCTCCCTCCCTCCCTTTCTTTTCTTTCTTTCCTTTCCTTCTGTTTCTTTCTTTTCTTTTCTTTGGAGATGGGTATCTTCCTATGTTTATCAGGCTGGTGTTAAATTCCTGGCCTCAAATAGCTTTCACCTCAGCCTCTCAAAGTGCTGAGATTATAGGTGTGAGCCACCACACTTGGCCAATTCATTGAGTTTTAAATTTCAGTAACTAAGATTTTCCCTTTCTAAAAGTTCTATTTGACAATTTCATGATCATGGTGTTTCCCCTGCCAGGGAAGTATATTTGGTACAATTTCAATTCCACCTATTTCATTTTCTTTTCTTATATTTTTAATTCTTTTCTTTCTTATATTTAAGCAGTTTTCTTCTAATTTATCTAGTAGTTTACTTGAAATTTTTGATATTTAATACTTCTGTTTGCTGTCTCTTCCTCACAGAAGATTGTTTCCTTTTGTACTGTTTATTTTAAGGTTATCTTTAGCAGGTTTTATTTAACTGGACTTTGTGCGATCTAACTTGAGGACATATCTCTCCTGAGAATTCTTGTGTTTGCCTCTGTTAGGCACCTCACAAGTATTGCAGACTCAGAACCACCTTTTAAGTTAATTTTGCAGTTATAGGGATCTCTGGACTACTTAAGTTATAAACATTCCTGAGGTTTAGGTGAGGACAGGTCACGAATTCCAGGGAAACAGTTTTCTTCCCAGAGCCCTAGATGAGTCACACAGTCTTCACTCTTATCTCCCTAGGCTAGATGTTTTCTAGTTACTTTTTCTTAGAGGGTTACCCTTCAGTGGTCTTGACTATATGTGGTATTCTTATTTCACACATTATCCCTCATATAGATTCAATATCTCCCAGTGTGTGAGTGGATATCTCGCTTCCCAGATTCCCAGAACTGGCCCAGGCCTGCAACAGCATCTGCAGATTCACTGACCCCTCTGGTTTATGGCTCTCTATGTTTTTGACCCCCGAGATCTTCACTTTCTTGTGAGCTCAACCATGCCTTAATACTTTTGATATATGCTATCTAGTATTTTTAGATCGCTTTTTAGCAGGAAGGTTTTGGGATTATCTGATGAGCCATATTGCAAGAAACAATCCTGTACCTAAAGTTTTAACTTAGGAAGAGTTTGCCCACTTGGAATGATTATATTTTCTTTCTTTTTGTGAGTCGGAGTCTCACTCTGTCGCCCAGGCTGGAGTGCAGTAGCACGCTCATGGCCACTGTAGCCTCCACCTTGGGCTCAGGCGATCCTTCCGCGTCAACCTTCCAAGTAGCTGGAACTACAGGAAGTGTATTTTCATTTATTTATTTATTATAGAGATGTGGGGTATAATTCAGGGTTAGGTATATAAACATTAATCATGCAGGTACTCTTGTTGATGAGGTATACCCCTCCCTCCCCTAGCAGTTTCCCTCAACTGCCAATCCCACCCCCTTCCCCTGACTGTTTTCCACTACTGCCAATCACTTTTCTTATAGCATTATAATTGTTCAAGGTCCATTTATGAGTGAGAACATATGGAACTCAGTTCTTTGTTTCTGTGATAAATCACAACAGTTAAAGGACTAACTCCTCATCCTTAGATGATGAGGAGAGGATGGAAGGGGTTGGGAAGATGGGAGTACAGGGTGTGGGAGGGCATGGCAAAGAGGCATAAAGGAATATCCTCTGCTCAGATGCCTTCATCTGCACCTGGGTTCTTGCTGCTTAAGCTGTGGCCCCTGGACCAGCAGCTTGGGCATCACCTGAGAGAGCTTGTTAGAAATGTAGAGTCTCAGGCCCCACCCTGACCTACTGAGAATCTGCATTTTAACAAGATCTCCGCATGATTTATATGCATGCAAAAATTTGAGAAGCACTGACTTAGACTGTTTCTGATGTAACTAGCTTCCGTAAGATGACGTGGGGTTAATGACTTTCTTCCATGCTTGTCATCACTTCCAGCTTAGTCCTTTTTCTCTGGTTGTTATTGTTATTATTAATTGAGTCGGAGTCTCACTCTGTCACCCAGGCTAAAGTGCAGACAAATGATCACAGCTCACTGCAGCCTTGACCTCCTGGGCTCAAGCAATCCTTCTGCCTCAGCCTCCTGAGTAGTTGAGGATACCACCATGCCCTGCTAACTTTTTTTTCTTTTACATTTTTTGTAGAGTCAGGGTCTCACTATGTTGCCCAGGCTGATCTCAAACTCCCGGGCTCAAGCAATCCTCCCACCTCGGCCTCCCAAAATGCTGGGACTATAGGCATGAGCCACCTTGCCTAGCCTCTCTGGTTAAATTTTAGAATTTTAAAGCACTTCTCTCAAATGGCTTTTGTACTGAAGTTTTTGAGATATATTGTGTTAAGGAAGTGTTTTAAAGAAATTTTTTAAGAAGTGTTAATGTGACATATTGAATATGACTGCAAAAATCTTTCTTAACTTGATAGCAAAGTCGTTATGAAATTCTCAGAGCATTTGCTTTCTCCTCTGGAGGGCGGAGAACTGGGAAAGTGAAACATTCTGTGATTCTGTACAGAGAGCTTTTAGACCTGGCTGTTTCTCACTGGATTGTTTGCACACAAACACCCATATTTCCCAATATCCCTTGATTGCTGACCTGCTGATTGACTTACTAGGAATATTCCAAAATATGAAAGGGTATCTTTTCAAAACAGATAAAATAAATTATAATAAAGGGGAAAATTTCCTAGAGATCACATAAATTGTTGTGAGACCTTCCTTCATCTGCTAGAATTATAGTTTAGTTCACTGGCAGATAATTTATCAATACATTCATGATACATGGGATTGAGGTTATTGCTAGACTGAGAGCTTTCTGTGGGCAGGCACCTTTCTTGTTAATTGCTGTGTCTGCAGCTCTTAGAACAGTGCTGGCACATAGTTAGTGCTCAATAAATATTTTTTGACAGAATGAATGAAGTTTTAATGGATAGATTAGAGGATAAGTGAGGTGTTGAAGTAGTTGTTAGTCTGAAGAGCTTTGAAATTTACATTTTTCTGTAGATTATTTGCTAGGTACATCGTTGTATATTTACAATTAAAATAAGAAGGGCTCTATATGTCTACCAGTAGGGCATTAGTTAAATAAACAGTGGTGCACTTATACAAAGATGTATCATGAAGCCATAAAAAAGAAATGAAGATTTCACATGTGTGTGTATGTGTATATAGTGATATTTATATCTATAAAAAATGAGAGAAATTCCTAAAATTTGAAAACAAACTGAAACAAATAACTCTTAAATATATATCAAGGTGGTTGTAAAACTACAAAGAGAAAGTGATTATAATTGTTGTTTAAACACAGTATTTTGACGTTAGTCCCTAGAAGAGGGTCTATCCTAAAGACAAAAAACAATTGCAAAGAAATGTAAGACTATTTATTAGCAACAAAAATAATATTGTTATTTGGAAATTGTTATTGTAAAATATATATGTTATAAAATAAGTAATTGTTAGTAGCAGTAGAAACCCAAGATTTTTAAACCTAAGAGCAAAACAAGATACAATAATAAAATCCAAGTTGTAATGCTGTATTAAATTGAATTGATGACCTTCCATATGATCTGGCAATCCCTGTTCTGTGAATATACCCAGAGAAACATATTTCGTTCTACCCAAAATACATATGTTCATTGCAGCACTATTCACAATAGCACAAACATGGAACCAACCCAGATGCCCATCAAAAGTGGACTGGATACAGAAAATGTGGTACATATACATGATGGAATATTATGCAATCATAAAGAAGAACAAGAGCATGGCCTTCACAGCAACAACTGGTGCAGTTGGAGACCATAATACGACGTGAACTATCACAGAAACAACTGACTGCTGTATGTTTTCACTCATAAGCAGGCCCTAATCACTGGTCACATGAGCGCAAATGTGGAATTGGCAGACACTAGACACTGCTTGGGAGGGAAGGAGAAAGGAAGGGGGTCACATGACAATACACTGGGTACCAGATCCACTATCAAGGAGAGAAGTTCAACTAGAAGCCCAAACTTCACCTGCGTGCAACTTACTTATACAGTAAATACTCACTTGTACTCCAAACTCTAAAATAAAATAAAATGTTAAAAAATAAAATGAAATAAAATAAATTTGAATTGGAACTATTAGTTTGAATTCATGGTTTACTTTTTTCTTTCTAAAAAAGGAGTATTTCCTAATTCTGTCCGCTGAAAAGATCTTTGAAGTAATGGCAGCTCAGTAGCAATTAGCACTCTTAATACTCAGATTATGCTTTCTAAACATCATTTCCCACTAAAAGAAAACCAGGCCATTTTGGAGACATGGCTGATTCTAGTTATTGGGCTGGAAACATCATGTTGAGCCTAGGCTGTCCTGTGCTAGAAAACAGGGAAACTGTCAAAGACTACTGAGGTCATGTCAGTAAGACACAAGAGCCAACTTGAAAGAACACCCACTGGCCACAGATGGGACCATGCAAGCATCAAAACGAATAATGGCCCGAGTGTGGTGACTCACATCTGTAACCCCAGAATTTTGGGAGGCTAAGTGAGAGGATTGCTTGAGCCCAGGAGTTTGAGACCAACCTGGGCAACACAGTGAGAACGTGTCTCCACAAAACATTAGAAAATTAGCCAGGTGAGGTGGCATGCAACTGTAGTCCCAAATACTCGGGATGCTGAGGCAGAAGGATTGCCTAAGCCTGGGAGGTGGAGGCTGCAGTGAGCTGTGATTGCACTGCTACACTCCAGCCTGGGCAACAGTAAGACTGACTCAAGTAATGACAATAATAGTAATAATAATAATAACGAATAGAGTGGATTGAAGCACAATGAGTATTCATGAGTTTATGAAAATATTTTGAAAGGCATTATCATCATTGAAGGTTGCTGGAGTATCTTACTTGTTACTCTGAAAGGAAAGAGATGGGTATTTATCTAAACTTTCCTGTATAAACTATTCAAAATAACCAAATGATTGACTGAGGGAAATGGAATCATCTTTCTTGAGATATAATTTATATATCATGAAACTCACCCATGTAATGTAATGGCTTTTATT
This sequence comes from Carlito syrichta, assembly GCF_000164805.1. Lineage (NCBI taxonomy): Eukaryota > Metazoa > Chordata > Mammalia > Primates > Tarsiidae > Carlito > Carlito syrichta. Next base: position 455,799 of record NW_007252215.1, on the reverse strand, counting down.
ATATTCACAAAATTATGCAAACATCGCTACAACCTAAGTTTAGAATATTTTTTCTTTTCTTTTTCTTGAATTGGAGTCTCACTCTGTCACACAGGCTGGAGTGCAGTGGCACGCTCATGGCCACTGCAGCCTTGATCTGCTAGGCTCAAGCAATCCTTCCGCCTCAGCCTTCCAAGTAGCTGGAACTACAGGCATGTGCCACCACACCCAACTAAAGTTTTTTAAAAAAATTTATTGTAGAGATGAGGTCTTGCCAAGTTGTCCAGGCTGCTCTCGAACCCCTGGGCTCAGGCAACCCTTTCGCCTCTGCCTTCCACAGTGCTGGGATTACAGGTATGAGCCACTGCACCTTGCTCAGACTATTTTCATTACTTCCAAAAGAACCCCTGTACTCATTAACAGTTGATCCCCAATCTCATCTATCTTCTCAGCCCCTGGCAACCACCAATCTGTTTTCTGACTCTATAGATTTGCCCATTCTAAGCATTTCATATAAATGGGAACATACAATATGTGATCTTTTGTGACTGGCTTTTTTTACCAAGCATAATATTTTCAAGGTTCATCCATACTGCAGCATGTCTTACTACTTCATTCCTTTTTGTTGCTGAATAATAAAAATAAAGTTCTTTCTTGAAGAATTCCAGTTAATAAACACAGAAAGACTGATAAGAGTTGCAAAGCACCAGTCTGCAGCCTTTAATACAATAAGGGATCAGTGCTATTTAACATTATCAATGGGTGTCTGAAATCCTCAGGTGAAAAAGAAAAGTTGATGAGGAAGTATAAAATGGATGAATCGGACCAATGATCCCTGAATCCATTGATCAGTCTTAAAATTCTTATATCATGAAAAGTGAGAGTATCAGTGGTTTTTCTTTTTGAAAAACTTGCCCATGGCAGGTCTTTCTGCCATGAATCTTCCTTTTTCCTTCACTTCTCATTAATAAACTGTTTAAAAAAAATTTTTTTAAGTGAGACTATCACATTTTATATGCCTCCACCCTTAAAAAATATAATATGAAACATCTGTTATCTTTTTCTGAATCTAATAAAGTCCCTAGATTTAACTTTCAGTTTGCAAGAATCTTTGGCTAGAGGAACAAGTTACACAATCACTACAGAAATTCAAAGAGTGTGTGACATTCTATAGGACAAATGACACAATTGCCCTAGCAAATAAATGGCATGGAAAAGAAGGGCGGGGGGATTAAATTTATACTTTAAGAGACTTAAGGACCATAACCAAATGCAGTGTGTGGATCTTGTTTGGATTTGGATGGGAACAAACAAACTGAAATGAGATGTTTTTCAGGCAGTTGAAGAAATTTGAGCATGATTGGGTTTCAGATGATGTTAAGAAATTACTGCAATTTTGTTAAGTGTGATAATACCATCATGATTATGTTTAAAAGAATGTCCTAACCAGTTGAAGATGCCTTGTGGTATTTACAGGAGACATGATGGATGTGTGGGATTGACTTTAAAATACCAGCAAACAAAGTGGGTGGTAGGGATGTGAGATGAAAAGAGATTGGCCATGAGTTGAAACTGGATGATGGATTCCTAAGTGTTTATTATACTTTTCCCTCTTCTTTAATGAGTACTTGAACATTTTTGTAATTTTTTTTTAAAAAAGAGAGTACTAGATTCTAAGATTCAAGAAGCAATTTCATCTAGAAACGACTTGTCAGAATATGTACTTTTCTGAGAAAAAGACACTGAACTGCTGGGGTTTCTTAAGTGCTTAAGATTTATTTTGGTCTTTTTGGTTTTGAAGAGTTCTGGGTTTTTCAGCTAAACACAAAGGGCAACCTTAAAAAAAAAAAGACAACTGTTGGCAGTGGAAATACCAGGAGTGGAATAGGAATATGGTCAAAATAGGAAATATATATGCCACGTACTAACTTACTTATAACTATTTTGAAAGTTTTTCCCCCGGGGGCCTCATTTTCTATGGCAAATTTCCATGAATCTAAACTATTTTAGTCTTTCTTGAGAGACAGAATACTGCCATAGTTAGGAGTTTGGAATCAGACAGACCTATGTTCAAATTTCAACTCTGTCACCTATGAGCTGTGGTAACATAGGTCAAAAAAAACTCAACTGTGGAATGGGGATGTTCTGGTGAGGATTAATGATCACATTTCACATATGATGAGGTATAAATTTAATACTGTGAGTGTCCTGGGAATCCTTGCTGGTGTGTGTGTGTGTGTGTGTGTGTGTGTGTGTGTGTGTGAGAGAGAGAGAGAGAGAGAGAAAACCGGAAACTCAAGCACATGAAGACAGATGCCTTTGGTCTGCCTTTATTTTTAAATTTTTGAGTCAGAGTCTCACTCAGTCACCCAGGCTTGTGTGCTCACAGCTCACTGCAGCCTCAACCTCTTGGGCTCAGGCAATCCTTTCACCTCAGCCTCCTGAGTAGCTAGGACTACAGGTGTGCACGACCATGCCTAGCTAATTTTTATATTTTTTGTAGAGGTGAGGTCTTACTATGTTGCTTAGGCTGGCCTTGAACTCCTGGGATCAAGCAATCCTTCCATCTTGGCTTCCCAAAGTGCTGGAATTACAGATGTGAGCCACCAAGCTTGGCATTGTTTACTTTTTTTTTTGCACATTAAATTCCATTGTTTTGTAGCACATGTTTAATTTTACTATAAATTATCAAGTATTAAAACATTTAGAATACTGTTTTCTGACTTCTATATTTCTGAAATATTCTAGAATGGAGTGCACATACACACACATTTTATTTTTTATGCTGTTATACATTGGATTGAGTTTTTACATTTTTTCAGACAGTTTGTTGTTCATATTTAGAAACACTACTGATTTTTGTATGTTCATTTTATATCCTGCAACTTTACTGAATTTCTTTGTTGCTTTTGGTGGAGTCTATTGAATTTTTTATATATAAGTGCATGTCATCTACAAAGTGAATATTTCATGTCATCTTTTCCTATTTGTGTGCCTTTTATTTGTTTTTCTTGTCTAATTGCTTTGGCTAGGACTTCCAGTGAAATGTTGAACCAAAGTTGTGAGAGTGGACATCCTTATTCCTGATCTCAGAGGATGAGCCTTTCACTTTTCACCAGTGTGAAGTATGATGAGTATGATGTTAGCGGTGGGCTTGTCATATATGGCCTTTATTGTGTTGAGGAACAGGTCTTCCTTTTTTTTTTTTTTTTTTGTTGGAGTCTCACTCTGTTGCCCAGGCTGCAGTGGCATGCTCAGACTACTGCAACTTCTATCTGCTGGGCTCAGGCGATCCTTCCACTTCAGCCTTCCAAGTAGCTGGAACTGCAGGTGCATGCCACCATACTCGGTTAATTTTTTGATTTATTGTAGAGATGAGGTCTCGTCAAGTTGCCCAGGCTGATCTCAAACCCCTGGGCTCAGGCAATCCTCTTGTGCTGGCCTCCAAAGTGCTTGCTGGGATTATAGGCATGAGCCACCATGCCCAGTGGAACATTTCTTTTATACCTAATAAGTTGAGAGTTTTTTTTATCATGAAAAGGTGTGGAATTTTGTCAAATGCGTTTTCTGCATCTATTGAGGTAATCATATGGTTTTTATACTTTATTCTATAAATATGGTGAGTCATGTTTACTAATTATTGTATGCTGAATCAACTTTGCAGCCCAGGGATTTCATTTCATCATAGTGAATTATCCTTTTAATGTACTGTTGAATACAGTTTACTAGTAATTTTGCATCTATGTTAATCAGTAATATTGGTCTTAGTTTTTTTTTGTAGTATCTTTGGATTTGGTATCAGGATGATGCAGCCTTGTAAAATGAATTTGGAAGTATTCCCTCTTCTTCAATTTTTCGTTATGTTTGGTAGAATTTAGCTGTAAAGCCATATGGTCTTAGGCTTTTCTTTGATGTGAGACTTTTAATTACTGACTCAATCTCCTTAATATTGGTATGTTCAAATTTTCAGTTGTCCTTGTCAGTCTTGGTAAGTTACATTTTTCTAGGAATTAATCAGTTTCTTCTAGGTTGTCCAATTTGTTGGCATATGATTGTTCATAGTAATCTCTTATGACCCTTGGTATTTATTTTTGTATTATCAGTTGTAATGCCTCCTCTTCCAGCTCTGATTTTACTTATTTGAGTCCTCTTTTTTTCTTAGTCTAGCTAATGGTTTGTCAATTTTGTTTAATTTTCAAAAAACTGACTTTGAGTTTTGTTGATCTTTTCTATCATTTTTCTAGTCTATTTATTTATTGTATGATCTTTATTATTTTCTTCTTTCTGCTAACTTTGGACTTTGTTCTTCTTTTTTAGTACCTTGAGGTCTAACATTAGGTTATTTGACATCCTTCTTTTTGTTTTCATTGTAGGCATTTACTGCTATAAAATTCTCTGTTAGAACTGCTTTTGTTGCACCCCATAAGTTTTGGTATGTTGGGTTTCCATTTTTATTTGTCTCAATGTATTTTTAAATTTTCCCTTTGTTTTTTCTTTGACCCAATGGTTTTTCAGGAGCATATAATTTAACTTTCACATATTTGTTAATTTTCCATGATTTCTCCTGTTACTGATTTTCATTGTAGGCAGAAAAGATACTTGATATGATTTTAATCTTCTTTTGTTAAGAATTGTTTTGTGGACCGGGCTCATTGGCTCACGCCTATAATCCCAGCACTTTGGGAGGCTGAGGTAAGAGGATTGCCTGAGCTCACTGGTTCGAGACCAGCCTGGGCAACTTGGTGAGACCTTATCTCTACAATAAATTAAAAATAAATTAGCGGGACATAGTGGCACATGCCTGTAGTTCCAGCTACTTGGAAGGCTGAGGAGGAAGGATCGCCTGAGTCCAGCAGGACAAGGCTGTGGTGGCTGGGAGCATGCCACTGCCCTCCAGCCTGGGTGACAGTGTGAGACTCAAATTCAAACTCAAAAAGAAAAAAGAATTGTTTTGTGGGTTAACATATATTCTATCCTGGAGAATGTTTCATGTACACTTGAGAAGAATGTGTATAAAAGCAAGCTTTAAAGTTGGAATTTTTAACTGGAATCTTGGCTTCCCCACATGTTTCTGGCAACTTACTTTACCTCTCTTTAAGAACTCCTGTTTTTATCATCTGCAAAATGGGAATCTCTGCTTCCTCAGTTGTTGTATGGATCAGAGGAGACCATGGCATCGCTGTTAAACTAGAAAAGAACACACGAATATGAAGAGGGACCGAAAACCTCAGAATTTGCTATAAAACATTGTGTATTCTTACATGTTTAAACTTCAGTTGCCTTCAAAGTACTCTCCATTTGATGAAATGCACCTAACGATAACTTTTCCAAGTGCTCAGAACAGTTTTTGAACTCATCCATTTGATGTCTTTTAGTATTTCTGC
>NW_007252215.1:430001-450219 GCF_000164805.1 Carlito syrichta | reverse complement strand
TGTCTCGAACCCACGGGCTCAGGCAATCCACTCACCTCAGCCTCCCAAAGGCACGGGATTACAGGCTGAGCCACCGAGCCTGGCTTATTTCTGCCATTTTTTCCCCACCTCTTCCACATTGGCAAAATGTTTCCCTTTAAGGACTTTTTTCATCCAGGGAAACAAAAAACGTCACTTGGGGCAAGATCCAGTGAATAGGGAGGGTGGGGCCTGGGGGGGAATCATGCTGTTTCTGGTCCAAAAACTGCTGAACACTCAGTACGGTGTGGGCAGGTGCACTCGTAAATCACCCATCATGAAATGGGCAAATGTGTTGCAAGAATCTCAAAAAAAAAAAAAAAAAAAATCATTGAAGTTGAACACAGCCTTTTACTACAATGGTAGCTGGTACCCAGATGCCGAGGGTTCCTAGAACCTCACAGGGGAAGGCTATACTTCAAAAGATAATTATGCTCCCCTGGCATTAACTGATCATCTCTAGAGATAGTGTAGACAGAGTGTGTCAGACTCCTCTTGGCATCCCAACAGAACAAACTGGGAGCAGCCCCTGACGGGTGCTCTGAATGCTAGGAGGCTTTGGGATCTCTGTAGATTTTTCCTGAGCCATGACTGGGTCTAGGTGGCGTCTAAGAAGAGTGTTAACCCCCTCGATCTTGTTCTCAGCCTCCCAGTGCTTGCTCCTGGGCCCAGCCAAAGAAACCTCATAGGCTGAGAAGGTCCTTGGCCCCTACTACAGTGAGCAGGTAAGCTCTGCTCACCAAGGAGATGCTGTGAAGGATCACAGTCCCTGGTGCCTTTTTATAAGTCCTTACTGGATTCCCAGGGCGCTGCAGCCAGTGTGGTAGATTTTGGGGGTATATTATGATTTTATAAGTCTGGGGAGAAATCTGCTGGGTCTTGCACGTGTCTGGTCCAGCATTGTCTCGTATAACTTTCTACAACGATGGCAATGCTTATTTATCTGTGCCGTGCAATACAGTAACCACACATCGTGTGTGAGTTGGGCTCTTAAAATGTGGCTTATGCCAATGAGGGTCCGGATCTTTAATTTAATTTTAGTTAATTTAAATATAAACATGTGGCTGGTGGCCACTGTAGGGGACAGTGCTGGGGTATTCTGTGAGGGTTGGAAGGGCACCCATGCAGCTGAAGACTTTACTTCCCTTCCTAAGGAGAGCCCAGAGACTCAGAAGTCTCCTTTTGAGTCCTAGTACTAGCTCTGTCACCCACTCTGCGTGTGGATTTCTCATGCCACCTGGCCTTCTCTCTGTGTTTCCTGATCTGTAAAACAGGAACAGAGAGAGGACGGGGTTACATTCTTTTCATTGCTAAATTCTTTACCGTGATTTGTCTTTTTTTTACATTAAAAAAAATTATTATTTTGAGACAGGTTCTTGCTCTGTTGCCTGGGCTGGAGTGTGGTGGCACCATCATAGCTCACTGCAGCCTCGAGCTCCTGAGCACAAGTGATCCTCCTGCTTCAACCTCCCAAGTAGCTAGGACTACGGGAGAGTGTCGTCATGCCCACTAATATGTGTGTGTGTGTGTATGTGTGTGTGTGTGTGTGTGTGTGTGTGTGTGTGTGTGTGTGTGTGCGCGCGTGTGTGTGTGTATGTGTGTATTTATAGAGATGATATCTCAATGCTTTGCCCAGGTTGGTCTCAAACTCCTGGCCTCAAGTGATCCTCCTGCCTCAGCCCTCCAGAGTACTGGGATGACAGACACAAGCCACATGCCTGGAGGTGATTTGTCTCTTGTTTGTGTATTATAGTAGTTACCTATGACCGCTTAGCAGATTACTACAAATGTGTTTGGCTTAAAACAATGAAAGTTTGTTATTTTCAGTTTTGAAGGTCAGAACTCAAATCAATTTCACTGGACTAAAACTTGGGTGTTGGCAGGACCACACTCTCACTGGAGGCTCCAGGGAAGAACCCATTCCTTGTCTCTTCCAGCTTCTGGCAGCTGCTGGCATTCCTTGGCTTGTGGGCGCATCACTCTGATCTCTGCCTTCACTCTGATCTCTTGGCCTTCTCTGCTTCTATATCTGATCTCCCTCTGCCTCTCTATTATAAGGACACTTATGATGGCAGTTAGGGCTCTGCCAGATAATTCAGGGTAATCTTCTCATTGCAGGAACCTTAATTTAGTTGCATCTGCTAAGATCTTCTTTCTTCGTCTCACTCCCTCTCTCCCTCCCTCCCTCTCTCCCTCATTCCCTCTCTCTCTCTCTTTCTTTCTGACACCATCACCCAGGCTGGAATATAATGACACAATCATGGCTCACCACAGTCTTGACCTCCTGGGCTCAGGCCATCCTTCTGCTTCAGCCTTCCAAGTAGCTGGGACTACAGGTGTGTGATACCATGCTCAGGTGATGTTTTTTGGATTTTGTAGAGATGGGGTCTCGCTGTGTTGCCCAGACTGGTCTCCAACCCCTGGGCTCAAGCAATCCTCTTATCTCAGCCTCCCAAAGTGCTGGGATTACAGCCATGAGCCACTGTGCCTGGCTCTCCTTTTTCAATATAAGGTAACATGCCAGGTGTGGTGGCTCATGCCTGTAATCCCAGCACTTTGGGAGGCAGAGGCAAGAGGATTGCCTGAGCCCAGCAGTTCGAGACCTGCCTGGGCAACTTGGCGAGACCTCATTTCTACAATAAATAAAAAATGAGCCAGGTGTAGTGGTATGCATCTGTGGTTCCAGCTACTTGGAAGGCTGAGGCAGAAGGATCACCTGAGCCCAGGAGGTTGAGGCTGTGGTGGCCATGAGAGTGCTATTGCACTTCAACCTGGGTGACAGAGTGAGACTCCAACTCAAAAAAATATATACATATATCAATATTATATATATTTAGTAAATATATATAAATAAAATATAAATAAATAAATATATATAAACACGTACGAGTTCCAGGGACTAGGACCTGACAACTTTGGGGGTCATTATAAAACCTACTATACCTACTAATATTTATTTTTTCCTTCAGGGTCTTGTAGGTTTTAGCTAGTCTTATTTATTCATGGTTGGATTTGCCTTGCATCAAATACTGTTGCTATGTCATGGGATGTGTGGAAGTCATTGCCTGCCCACCAGACGTTCCAGGGGAGAATCTTCTCAGCATTCTGAAGGGAGAGCCCTGAGTTTGATTTAAAAAAATATGAAACCACTCCCTTCCCTGCTCCTACCATGAGTTTCCTTGATTTGTTTATGTCAGATCACCTTTACTAAAAGGTTGGTTAACTCATGAGCATGTCCTGCTGAACACTCTACCAGTATTTCAGTGATGGCACACATCTCCCCCCAATTCCCAAAACGTTTGGAAGGGACTCGGGTTGGGATTTGAGTCAAGGAAATGCAAACTATATTGCATCCCAGTGAGAGGAGAGAGCATGTGTTCGATCAGCTGGGTAAGTGATATTTCGCCGGTAATGTACTCACAGATTTGAAAATATAAAAGGATTGGCCCCAAAGCAGCCCAAGAACAGCTTGTAACTCTGATTTGGAATGTCATATTTTACTGTTACTTAATCAAATCTGAGAGCACTGGTTGGGAAGTGGGTTCTGTAAATATTGCTCTGAAGCGTTCACATTTCGGCAGAAAACAGATGCCAAGCGTTTTCATTAGTATTGATATTCAAAGTTATTGGGACAAAACACAAATCTACTTCTTGGTAAAGCAAAATGCCCGCAAAGGCCTGAGGGGAGGGGAGGGTGTATTTGCAAAGTTTGGATGAAGAATACGTTGGCTGGAAGACCTGCATTTTTGCAAAAGAGGCCTAAAAATGAAATATTTATAACCAGAGGGATATAGGAACACAATTATAATTTAAAGTGTGAGTCACAACACTGTCTTGTTCAACCAAGGAACAAAATGACTTAGAGGCAGAGTAAAATTACTTCATTTGTGTGTCTTAAGAACATGATGTTCTTTCAGACTGCTATGTCCTTGGGATAAACGGCAGAGTCTCTTCCGTTCCCCAAGGTGGTCAGTGGCGTTATTACTGGCCATTAATCTGTAATTGCTTTCTTTTCCTTTCTTTTCTTTTCTTTTTTTTTTTTTGAGTAAGAGTTTCACTCTCTCGTCCAGGCTGGAGTACAGTGGCACACTCGTGGCTACTGCAGCCTCTACCTGCTGGACTCAGGCAATCATTCCATCTCAGCTTTCTAAATAGCTGGAACCACAGGCACACACCACCACATCCGGCTAATAGTTTTTGATTTGTTGTAGAGACAAGGTCTTGCCAAGTTGCCCAGGCTGGTCTTGAACCCCCGGACTCAGGCAATCCTCTTGCCTCCGCCTCCCAAAGTACTGGGGTTACAGGCATGAGCCACTGCGCCCAGCTTGGAGTTGCTTTTCAAAGATGTAATAGTGAGGATAATAATAAGAGTTTGTTAAGTGCCAAGCACTATGCTTTGCGCTTTACCTACATGATTCCACTCAATCCTTTGGTGACCTTCTGTAGGGTGAGCATCATTATTCCCATTTTATAGAGAGGAAACTGAGGCTTGGCCACTTACCCAAAGTCACTCAGCTACTGGGTGCTGGAGCTAAGAATTGAACCCAGTGCCTTTGATCTAGAGCCCAGCTCTTAGTCATTTCCCCTCCGTTCCTGAATGAAATGGACGTGGGTCCTCCCCTTGCTGTCTCTTGAAAGCCCACATAACTAACCACTCTGGCAAATCCTGCTGTGTTCGGTCATTATGATTGTCAATAGAGAGGGATTCATATGCACAGTAAGGGTTTGGCTGAATTGTAGCATCTGGGCGTTTCTGTAATTTTTTTTTTTACTATGACTGTATTTCTTCACCTCCCACCTCTTATTTCTAAATGAGAGATGAGACAGTACTCGATAGTTTTCTGGGAATAGAAAAAAAAATCTTTTCCCCACATCTGAAGAAAGTTTCACTTACTTTCTCACAGGGGGATATTTTCCCTTCAAATTCCTAGTCTGCTTCTTAACGATAAAGTAACACCCTTCTTTTCTTTCCTTCTTTCTTTTTCTTTTTGAGACAGGGTCTCCTTTGGTTGCCTATGCAAGAGTGCAATGATGCGATCACAACTCACTGCATCCTCAAATTCCTGGGCTCAAGGATCCTCCCACCTTGGCTTCTCAAAGTGCTGGGACTACAGGCGTGAGCCATCATGCCCAGCTTTTACCTTTTTTTTTTTTTTTTTTGGTTTTGTTATGTTGCCCAGGTTGATCTCGAGCTTCTGGGCTCAAGTGATCCTCCCACCTTGGCCTCCCAAAGTGCTGGGATTGCAGGTGTGAGCCATGGCACCCAGCAACATCCTGGTTTTCAAGGTGTGCTTATGCAGGCTCTGGCGCTCTGTGGGCTGGTCTACTCATACATTCTTTCACTCAAGAAGTATCCACTGTATTCACTCTATGCCAGGTCCCAGCCTAATGTTGGGAAAACACTGGTGAATGCACCAGGCCTCACCTCTGGCCTCCCAGAATCCTCAGCATGTTCGTTGAGGGCATTATGGGCATTTTAGGTTAGAAAGTTCCTCACTGTGCGGGTCTGTCCTGCTCACTGCAAGCTGTTCAACATCCCTGGCCTTGACCCACTAAACTCCCCAGCAGGGAGACCAAGAGCAAAGTCACCACCCACTTCCACTGGCCCCCAGAGGGTGCTGCTGCCCCTGGTTGAGAACCACTGCAGGGAAGACCAATTTAGGACAAATTTGGATGGAGTCTCCACCAGTGCCATCTTGGGTGTGATGCACACTTGTCTCCTCCCCGCTAGGAATTTGGTCCATATTAAGTTAGGATGGCAGAAGGAGGTATTTGGAAAAAGAAAGAACCAAATCCATTTTTCAGAGTCCTGTGCTAAGATGTGGTCCATCTCAGCAGAAGAAATTTGGCGTGTTCAGATGCTTCCAACTGCGGCTGAACCAGTAAGGCTGCTTTCCTTCATCTCTTCTTTTTTATTTTTGAGTTAGAGTCTCACTCCGTCATCCAGGCTGGAGTGCAGGGGCATGCTCACAGCCACTCCAGCGTCGACATGCTGGGCTCAGGCAATCCTTCCGCCTCAGCCTTCCAAGTAGCTGGAACTACAGGTGCACACTACCATACCCAGCTTATCTACCCTTCTTTTATCCCCCCTCCTACCTGCTCATCCCACCTCCTGCCCTCCCCCCAGCTTCATCAAAGGGTAAACCAGATGGATCTGAGCCAGAGGCAGAGGCAGAGGCAGAGGCAGAGGCAGAGGCAGAGGCAGAGGCAGAGGAAGACCTTGTCCAGCAGGGATAGTGGGAGAGTTGACTAACTCAGAGCACTATGGCGGGAGGAGGGGAGGAAAGAGGATTCCTTGATAAGCCTGATAGGCAACTTAAGGGCAAAAGTTTCTCCTTCCCCCATCCTCTGGAGTCCATGTGTATGCTGATTCAGCGAATAGGGAGAGTTCCCCAGGAAACAGATTGTCCCCTCACCCCCTTCTTACTGTTGTCAATATAGCAAAAGAGTGACATACAAGAGGGGTGAGGCTGGAACCCTGCCCTCAAAGATCTCATCATCTGACCTGTCTCTCCATGAAACCTACCAAGTGCTAAGCATCGTCTAGCTTCTGGGAGTGAATGAAATAAACACAGTTTTTGCCCAAATGGCATTTGGAGATGACTAAGAGTGACAGATGATTTAAAGAAGATTTACAAGATTAGCAGCCATAAAAAAGAATTTAAAAATCATGTCCTTGGCAGCAACATGGAGGGAGCTGGAGACCATCATCCTAAGTGAACTGACTCAGAAACAGAAAAACAAACACGGCATGTTCTCACTATATGTGGGAGCCAAACGGTCACAAAGATGGAAATAATAGATACCAGGGACGTCAATAAAGGGGAAGATGAGGAGGGGGGTGGTTAGGGTTCAGAACAATGTTCACTATCTGGGGAATGGGTTCCCGGAGACCCAATCTCTATCACTAGACAATGTGTCCATGTAATAGACATGCATGTGTATCCCAAATCTGAAAGAAAATAAAAAATAAAATTGACAAGATTAACAGATTTTAAAGCTGGACCCAGCACGTGTTGGCAAGGATGTAGCGGACAGAACTCTCATACGTATTTGGTGGAGATATAAATTGGTACAGCCTCTGTCAAGAACAACAACAGTTAAAGGTGTACGTGCCTCATGACTCAATCATGCCACTTCTGTTTACATGCCCCAAAGAAACCCTCCAACAAATTCACAGAGTCATATACTGGTAATGTCCACAATAGCTTTCTTTGTAGTAAAGAAAAAAATAATAAACGAAAAGGTTCACGGACAGGAGAATATGTAAATACACTGTCGTACATTCATACATTGGACTTCATCAGTGGAAACGTGTGACTTAAGCTTCACATATTCTCCAGGAGTGTCTCACAAAGGTGATGTTGGACAATAAAAAGAAGTGTCAGAATTGTATCTCCTGGATGATTCCATTGATATTAAATTTGAGACTATCCAAAATAATATAGCATGTTACTTAGACATATAAGCATATAGAGTAAAAATAAAATGAGGCTGGGAACGGTGGCTTATGCCTGTAATCCCAGGACTTTGGGAGGCCGAGGTGGGAGGATTGCTTGAGCCCAAGGATCTGAAACCAGCCTAGACAACATAGTGAGACCTCTTCTATACAAAAAAATCAAAACAATTAGCCAGGAATGGTGGTGTCAGCTGCCTGGGAGGCTGAGGTGGAAGGGTCACCTGAGCTCAGGAGGTCGAGGCTGCAGTGAGCCACGATTGTGCTATTGCCCTCCATCCTAGGTGACAGAGTGAGACCCCAAGTCAAAAATAAAAATGTGAAATACGTGGGAATGATAAACCCTATACTCAAATGAGCAGGTCTCTCTGAAGAGGAAGAAAGGCATGTTACTGTCAGGGAAATGCAGGGATCTTCAAATATGGCTGATATTATATATATAGACTTTTTTTTCTTTTTTGATTCAGCGTCTCACTCTGTTGCCCAGCCTGGAGTGCGGTGGCACAATCACAGCTCACAGCAGCCTTGATGTCCTAGGCTCAGGCGATCCTCCCACCCCAGCCTCCTGAATAGCTGGGACTACAAGCACATGCCACCACGATGCCTGGCTAATTTTTTTATTTTTTTGTACAGACAAGGTCTTGTTATGTTGCCCAGGCTGGTCTTGAACTCCTGGGCTCAAGCAATCCTCTCACTTTGGCCTCCCAATGTGCTGCGATTACAGGCATGAGCCACTACGTGGTATTTTATATTTTAAGGATGGTGCAAGGTGCAGGTTCAAGGTGCAGAGCCTGATTAGTTTAAGGATTTGACCCATCATTCTTGCCCGTGATTGGTTCCTTCCCTCCTTCCTGCCCCCACTCCCTCTTCTTGCTGGATACGAAAGAGGAAGCATGCAGTCATCATGCTCATGGCAGCCTTCCTCCAGTAGGGGGACAGTCTTCAAAGCAACCACCACTGTAAATGGCAGAGGAGAGGAAAAATGAAATCCTCGTCAACTGTATCACCTGGCTCTGAGGCTGCCGCACCTTTGCTCTTCCAGGGTGTGAGCTGGGCAATGCTCTTGAGGTTAAAGCTACTTTGGTTTGAGTTTCCATTGTCTCAGTGCTGAAAGTATTCCAGCTGTACCACATAGGTTGCTATGGAAGCATACAACAGTTATTTTTTCATCAGCAGGAACACTGAGTGGTTCTTAATTGACTCAGTGTTAAGTGTTTCTCCTATTTTTACTTAAACATTTTTACCTGCTCTGATGGCTAGCTCTCAGTACTAGCAAGAGTTAGCCTTTGAAGAAACCCAAGAACACAAAGAAACCAATTATTTTTTGAATTGGAGTCTCACTCGGTCGTCCAGGCTGTAATGCAGTGGCACGCTCACAGCCACCGCAGCCTCGACCTGCTTGGACTCAGGTGATCCTTCTGCCTTAGCCTTCCAAGCAGCTGGAGCTACAGGCACACACTACCATGCCCGGCTACTTTTTTTATTTATTGTAGAGATGAGCTCTTGCCAAGTTGCCTGGGCAGGTCTTGAACCCGAGGGCTCAGGCAATCTTCTCACTTCGGCCTCCCAAAGTGCTGGGATTATAGGTGTGAGCCACTGTGCCCAGCCATAAAACATTTATTTATTTTAAAGATGTGGGGTGCAATTCAGGATTAGGTAGATAAGTGGTCATTTTACAGGTAAGCTGGGTCGCTCTTTGGTCCCCGTTACGCTTGGTTTGAGATCAGATACCCTTATTGATGTTATGTGCCCCTCCCTCCTCTGGCAGTTTCCCGCTACTGCCGATCCCTTTCTTATAGTATTATGGTAAATGTTCAGCATCTGCTTATGAGTGAGAACATGTGGTCTTCAGTTCCTTGTTTCTGTGATAGATCACTGAGTATTATAGACTCTAAATCCATCCACATTGCTGCAGAGTCCATAATTTTATCTTTCTTTATGACTGCCTAGTATTCCAATGTGGATATGTACCACATTCTTTTAATCTATTCCACTTTCGATGGGCAGCATGGTTGGCTCTGTTTTTGCTATTGTGAATAGTGCTGTAATAAACATGTGTATGCAGGTATATTTTTTTAAAAATGACTTGAGTTCCTCCAGGTATATTCCCAGAAGGGGGATTGCTAAGTCATATGGCAGGTTGAGTTTTAGATTTTTTTTAGGAATCACTGCACTGTTTTCCATAGAGGTCATACTAGTTTACACTCCCACTAACAGTGTAGAAGTGTTCCCTTTTGCCCACATCCTCGCCAGCATCTGTTTTTTGAGTTATTGATGACGGCCAAACTGACTGGAGTTTAGGTGGTATCTCAGTGTGGTTTTAATTTGCATTTCTTTGATGATTAGTGAGGTTAAGCATTTTTTCCTGTATCTGTTGGCTGCTCGTATGTCGTCTTTGGAGAAGTGTCTATTCATAGCCTTTGACCACTTTTTATGCGACTGTTTTTTTTCCTTTGGGCACATTTGAGTTCCCTATAGATCCTGGGTGTTAGGCCTTTGTCAGACATATAGTTGGCAAATATTTTTTTCCCATTCTGTGGGCCGTCTCCCCATTTTCTTGATGGTTTCTTACGCTTTGCAGAAGCTTTTCCATTTGATGAGGTCCCACTTGTGTCTCTTATCTTTTATGGCATGGGCGTTTGTGATTTTGATCAGGAATTAGAGAAACCAATTCTTAATGGAAAACAATCATGAAGAGTCCAGTGTGGCTATTGTGTCAGCTTCTCTTTTTCTGGGAATGTGTGTATTCGTTTCCTTGTATTAATTTGTGTCTGCAGTAACAAATGGCCACAAACTAGGTTAAACCCACGGAAGTTTATTTTCTCGCTGTTTTGGAGGCCAGAAGTCTGAAATCAAGGGGTTTGCAGGTCCATGCTGTCTCCAAAGGCTGAACGGGGAACTTCATACCTGACTGTTCCATCTTCTGGTGCCTTGGGCATCACTTCAATCTCTGTCTTCAGCTTCACATAGTCTTCCCCTTGTGTCTTTGTGTCTCTCCACTTCTATCTCATTTAAGGACACTTGTCATTGGGTGTAGGGCCACCTGGATTATCCAGGATGATCTCATCTCAAGAAATTTATCTTAATTCCATTTGCAAAGACCGGTTTCCCAAGTAAGGTCACATTCATAGGTTCTGGGGATTAGGAGGTAGACATTTGTTTATTGGACACCACTGTTAACTAACTACACAACTTTGACATAGTTGTTCTTGTTGTGATTTTATAGTGCAAGCAGATAAACATGATCCTGTTTTCTTTTTTTTTTTCACTCTTTTGTCACCCAGGCTGTAGAGCAGTGGCACGCTCATGGTCACCACAGCCTCAGCCTACTGGGTTCAGACGATCTTTCTGCCTTAGCCTTCCAAGTAGCTGGAACTACAGACATGTGCCACCACATCTGGCAAATTTTTCTTGATTTATTGTAGAGACGAGGTCTCGCCCAGTTGCCCAGGCTGGTCTCGAATCCCTGGGCTCAGGCAATCCTCTTGCCTTGGCCTCCCAAAGTGCTGGGATGACAGGCTGAGCCACTGCACCCGGCCAATCCTATCTTCAACCTAAAATGTGGTTCCTGACTCATAAAAATAGGAATAAGTAGATCAGTATTTACTGGCACGCCACAGAAAACATTACGTTTTCCTTACCCAAGTTGGGTAACTGCTAGTTAATACTTGAAAGAAAATTTATAAATATGTTTTAATAGAGGAAATAAGGTTGTGCTATGCAAATGTTGGACAACATGTTCCTGATAGTCTGAGTTCCTGGCTTCCTGAGAGAGAGGCCACGTTCAACCTAAGATATGTCCCAGGACAAATGCAGACAAAGAGGCCTAGCATCAGATACAGGGGAACCAGAAAAGTAAAATATGAATAAAATTAGCAAAGAGCAGATGGGCATGAGAAGGAAAAAACGAGTCATGTTTTGACGCCATTTAATCTCCTCTGAGATGGAGGAGATAGATCCCAGAAGGACAGCTGTGAACATTGGAAAGGAAAGAAGGGACACTGGACTTGGAATCAGATAGACCTCATTCAGACTTCTGACATAGTTTCATATGATATCGGGAAAGTAATATGCTCTCCCTGAATCTGTTCTGTTGCCACTACATCTTAGGAAAATTGTACTTCCTCATACAAGTTTATTTCCTAAAACTGGGGCTGACTTTGCATCCTCTCAGGGTTGTTATAAGGATAAACTGATTCATCCTCTGTGGGAGTACTTTTCCCATGATAGGGGCTCAGGACATTTGCCTTGAATGAGAATCTGAACTAGAAGCATCTTCGGTGAGTGACAGGTTGGAAATGCCTACAGTATGGGTGTGTTATCACAATTCATTGAGATTCGCCACATTTCTACAAGACTCCAACTTGAAATAGAAAGATCAAGATAAATAACTTGGACTTCAGTTTTGAGCCATGATGGAAGTTATTGATTGGATTATTCCTCCCAATACAAACAGTTATAGGCCTAGGAAAAATATGTAAAGTAGTTTTTTTTTTCCCCAGACAGTGGACAACAAATATAGCAAGACTTTGGTCCTTGGGAGAAGAGAAATTCATGAGGTGATTCCCATAATCATCAAGCTCCCTGACTGGAAACAATATTCCAATGGAGGCATAAAGAACTGAAATTCAGTTGGGTGCGGTGGCTCATGCCTGTAATCCCAACACTTTGGGAGGTGGAGGTGAGAGGATTGCCTGAGTTCAGGCGTTCAAGACCAGCCTGGGCAACTTGGTGAGACCTCGTCTCTACAATAATGGAAACATCAGCTGGGTGTAGTAGCACGTGCCTGTGGTTCCAGCTACTGGTGAGGCTGAGGTGGAAGGATCACTTGAACCCAGCAGGTTGAGGCTGTTGTGGCCATGAACATGCCACTGCACTATAGTCCGGGAGACAGTGAGACTCCAACTCAAAAAAAAAAAAAACAACAACTGGAATTTGAGCAGAGCACAATGGTCCCACTGTCTGAAGGAGGAAGAGGTCAGAGTCCAGGGCAACAGAAGTTAGAATCTATGGGACAGAATATTGGAGAGGAGGGAGCTATCCAGAAAGAGCTGTGTGTGGAGATTCCCTCTGAGTCTGTGGCTGAGAGACACGTGCAAATAAGACCCCCGAGGTTCACCAGAGAGTGGCTGCTTCCGGATTGAGAGCAGCATATAGGTACTACAGGGTGGGCCCAGCTGGGGAAGAGCAGTGCTGGAGCTTGTTGGGTTTCCAGCCCTGCCAGAGTGGAGAGAGAACATTAATATCTTGTTAATATCTCTGGCATCCAGTTGAGATGCCAGAAAGGCCCTGTTTTAAGAAGAAGCACCGTGTGCCCTAGAGCAGCATTTCTCGACCTTAGTGCTGTTGGCATTTTAGACAGGAGAGTTCTTTGTTGTTGGGTGGCTGTCCTTGGAATGGTAGGGTACTTAACACCATCCCTGGCTCCACCCATTAGATGCCTGTAGCACCCCACCACCAATGTGTGACAACCAAAAATGTCTCCAGACATGGCCAAATGTTCCCTAGGTGCAGAATCACTTCTAGTTGAGAACCACGGCCCTAGAGTAAGACCTACTTTGTAGCTTACTTCACAAGACCCCAAATAAACTCCTGACAAGATTTGCCTTGGGGACAGAGTTTGGAAGTTGAGTCCTACCAGGTTAGAGGCACTAGGGGAAAACTTTGGACTTTCCAGAGATTCATATTAACAAATCATAAAACGAAACCTACATGAGTTCAAAATGATTAATGACTATACTGAGAAATCAGAACCCTTCAGGAGAAGGTTAAAAAAAAATCAGATTTGTATACAGTAATTCATTCAACACATGCCCTACTATGCATTAATCACAATGCTCATTTCACAATCAAGAGACATTAGACATAGAAAGAAACAGAAAAACATCATCTTTAGACAAGAAAAAAGCAGGCAGTAAACAATAAACCCAAGATGGCCCAGGCATTAGACTTAAAAATGAAAGCTTTAATGCAGCTATTATAATAAGTTCCATGAATTAAAGAAGTAAACAGATTATCTTGGCAAAGACATGGAGACCACCAAACAAAACAAAACAAGACAAATGTAATTTATAGAACTGAAAAGTAAAAACTGAAATGAACAATACTTGGAGGTGTTTAATAGCAGCTTTGAGAGAGCAGAAGATGACAAGGTCAGGGAGCTGGAAGGCAGAATAGTAAAAATTATCCAATATAGAGAGCAGAGAGATAAAAGACGTTTAAAAATGAACAGAGCCGGTCTCGGTGGCTCAGCCTGTAATCCCACGCCTTTGGGATGCTGAGGTGAGTGGATTGCCTGAGCCTGCGGGTTCGAGACCCACCTGGGCAGTGAGACCTCATCTCTACAATAAATCAAAAAACCAGCCGGGCATGGTAGTACATGCCTGTAATTCCGGCTACTTAGAAGGCTGAGGCGGAAGGATCACCGGAGCCCTGTAGGTCGAGGTTGCAGTGGCCGGGAGCGGCCACTGCACTTCAGTCTGGGCGACTGAGTGAGACTCCAACTCAAAAAAAAAAAAAAAAAATGAACAGAGTGGTTCGGCTCGGTGGCTCAGCCTGTAATCCCATGTCTTTGGGAGGCTGAGGTGAGTGGATCGCCTGAGCCCGCAGGTTTGAGACCTGCCTGGGCAACCTGGTGAGACCTCATCTCTACAATAAATAAAAAATTATCTGGGCATAGTAGCGTGCGCCTGTAGTTCCAGCTATTTGGAAGGCTGAGGCGGAAGGATCGCCAGAGCCCAGCAGGTCGAGGCTGCGGTGGCCGGGAGTGGCCACTGCACTTCAGTCTGGGCGACAGAGTGAGACTCCAACTCAGAAAATGAAGAGAGTCTCAGCAACATGTAGGAAAATATAAACTAATTTTATATTTAAAAAATATAGATATATGTATATAGAGTCCCAGAAGGAGAAGAGAGTAAGGTTGGGGCAAAACATTTGAATAAGTAATAGCTTAAAACTGTCCTAATAGGATGAAAACATCAACTAACAGTTATAAGAAGCAGTGAACTCCAAGGAGGATAAATATAAAGGGAGCTACACCTAAACCCATCTATAGCCAAACTACTGAAAATCAAAAATAAAGATAAAAACCTTGAAAGCAGCCAGAGCAAAAAGATACACTGCATACTGGGGAGCAAGGCTGAGAATGACTGCTGAATTTTCATCGGAAAGTATGAGATCAGAAGACAACAAAATCATATTTGTAAAGTGTTGAAAGAAAATAACTCTCAACCCAGAATTTTATATCCGGTGAAAATATCCTTCTAACTAGGTGCAGTGACTTGTGCCTATTATCTCAGATATTGGGAGGCTGAGTTGGTAGGATTGCTTGAGGCCAGTTTTTGGAGACCAGTCTGGTCAATATAGCAAGATCTTAGTGTGTGCCTGTAGTCCCAGATACTCAAGAGGCTGAAGCGGGAGGATCACTTGAGCCTAGAAACTTGAGGCTGCAGTGAACTAGATCACGAATAGAACAAAGATATATGGGGAAGCTAATAGAGAAAATAAAATAGAGTACTTTAAAAAAATTCAGTTAACCCAAAAGAAGTCGGGTGAGGAGCAACAGAGGAAAGAAAACGGAAGATTCAAATGGAAAAACAATTATCAAGTTGATATACTTAAACCTGTTTATATCACTCATTACACTAAATGTAAATGGACCAAACACTATAAAAAAGAAGAGATTATTGTGAGATCCAACTATATGCTGTCTACAAGAGATGCATTTTAAATATTAAGACAGAGAGGTTGACATTAAAAAGATTTAAAAATGGAAAAAGCAAGCACAAACAAGTATACCACCACCACACAAATGCACAACTATCAATGATGCAGTATGAAAGTGTTCAATGAGCTTGCTCTACTTATTATTATTTTTTTCCAACTGCATGGTGGTAAGAGGTGCTCCTTACAATTTTCACTTCACAAGCATTAATTCTTTGAGTTAGATCACCACCACTACAACTGCCATCACTCACTGATTTACCAAAAATTGAGTAAATGATTATCATACTTGTTTTTTATTCATCTTTCTTACATGTATGTATGATCTTCCAGTCTTTCAAGCTTTCAAATGACTTTAGGCCTAGCTGAAATCTTCACTACAACTTCAAGAAAGACCTTGAGCCAGAATAACACAGCTACACTCCTCTCAAATTCTGACCCACAGAAACAGCGAGATAACAAATGTGTATTGCTTTAAGTTGTTAAGTTTTGGGGTAATTTATTATGCAGCAGTAGATAATTAATTCAGTCTCCTTCCCCAATTTACCTTGGTTACCACACCTCTTACCCTATGCCACAGCTCACATTTAAAAGCTGATTGTAGTTATTGAGTCCTAAGATTATCATTTCTTTTTACTTTAGGTAAATTTCTATTTTCAAGAGTCTTTTGCTGGTGTTATAATCTTGACTCAGTTTTATTTTCTATAAAAATATTCTCTAAATACAAAAAAAGCTCCAATTCCTCATCCTGTTTTTTATTCTCTACTCTTTTCAAAACTTTCACAAATACCTCCAATTCTCTCTTTTCCTTTGTTAGTCTCTTTCTCTCCCCTGCTCCGTTTATTGTTTATTTATTCTTGTTTTCCTTCCATTTAGCATTTTCTATTGCAAATCCCCATATCTACTTCACTGATTCTTCTCCCACTGATTAGCCAGATTTCCCCAATAAGACTTCAAAGTGGAAGACAATGTGGGGGAAGAGGCAGAAGGAGGATGGGTTGACCAAGGAACCCTGACTTTTCTTTAATAGGAGAGGAAGTGGGAAAACTACAAATATACATATACTAATGATTTGGGTCCCCATTACAGTAGTATTTATAACCAAAATGTGGTATGTGCTTACTAGATGTCAGGCACTATGTTCAGAGCTTTCGATGTGTGTATTTAATCCTCAAAACACGTCCCAAGGAGGTAGATGCTATTATCATCCCATTTTTCATGGAGAAAATGGAGGCACAGCAAAGCGAAATTACTTGCCCACAGTTGCAGAGCTGTCAAGCAACAAGACTGAGGTCTGAAACCCGGGGCTTAAGTCCCTATGCATATTGCACCAAATTGGGCTCAAAGGAGCTCAACCTCCTTTTAAACTGGTATTTAGCTTAGTAGTAACAAAAGCATGGCGCTAGCTTTTTCACAGATTCAATGCCAGCTAGGACATTTTAAAGCTCATGTTGCCTAATCTCCTGTCCTAGGCCAAAAAATAAATCCAGGGTCTTCTGGATACTGAACTCCTGGTGGCCTTTCTTTTTCTTCAACCTCCGATAGAATCTGCTAGTGGAAAATTCCAGGATCCTCTGGGTTTTGGAAGTGGAGCCTAATTTATTCACCAATACAAAAAGACACTCAGGAACAAGATGCTCCTAGTTAACTGAGTTTTCATTGTCAGTCACTACAGGAGATGGCAGGACCATTTGCCCCAAGGGGTTGAAATCACACACCTTCTGTGCGTCATCCGACACAGAAACATTGAACATTGTGAGGTCTGGCTTTGAAAAGCAATTGCTTCTGCTGGCCCATGCTGTTTGGGGCTTAAGGCAGGGCACGTGTTTTTTTATTTTAAGATGCTTATTTTTCTAATTATGAAAGTAGCACAATAACACAATAAAAAACAGAAGGGGAAATTACTCATCACCCAATGCCCTGAGCAATGGCTATGCTTATGATTCATCTGGAATCCCTGGGGTCACTGTATTCTGACTGTATGGTAGGCCCCTGTGTGGGCTCCGGATGTTGGAAACTCTGGCTCTCAGGCCTTTCTGTTTTTGCCACTGGAACCTGCCCTGTCTGCTTTTGTTCAGTTCAAGAGTCTGGGAGCTCTGTGTTCTCGTCCCATCAGCCCTGCTGGAGGGCCCCTTGCAGTGTAAGGTGGATTTGTCATAAGTACCACTGTTCCAGCACTTGTTTGTTTCTTGGTATGATTGATGGTGTTATTGTTCCCATGTTTGCAGCTATCTTCTGCTTCCCTCTGAGGGGATTACACATCCACACCCCTTGCCACGTGACTTCCAGGAGTGATTCCAGGAAGTGGAATATGCTGGCAGGTTTGGCTTCAGCCAATGGAATGTGAGTGGACAAGATTGATGCCGTGTCTGAGCAGAAGCTTTCGGGGAGATTGCATAGTTTGGTTTGGCCTCTTGCCTGCCTGCCTTCTGCCATAAGATCCACAGGTCCCAGATCTTCAGCCTGAGTTCCAGAGCCAGAAGACATGTGGAGCAGAGCTGAGCAGAGGTGCTGCCGAGTTGCACAGCTGAAGCAAGAAATGAACCTTTGTTGTATACCACAGAGATTTTTAGAGTTGTTTGTTATAACAAAATACTGACTAATGCATTGGTTCTCTTGGTAAGTTAGGAGGAAGTCCTGCATCTCCTGGGGCAAACATATCTCACTGAAGGTATCCAAACTGCTTTCAGACCAGGTATGGAGTACTTTGGGAGGCTGAGGCAGGAGAATTGCTTGAGCCTAGTGAAAGGACAGACTGAGAGTGGGAAGCCATTTTTCATCTTGTTCTTCAACCCTGACACAATGATAAGAAAATAGAAGCTGTGCTTTTGGAGAAATGCACACTTTAGGTATAATTAACTTTACCGACTTTGTCTTTTCAGAAACAGACTTCCAGGTATCTGGGGATCTCATAGTGGCCATCAAGCTTGTCTAGAGTAAAGGAAATTTACAGGGCCTAAGATATCATGCATTGGGCAAGGATTGTAAAAGTCATGAAACTTGTAATTACAAAAGTTATAACCGCTGAGAGGGAGAGCAGGTGGGGATTCCATCTTCTGGTAAATTGGGCAGTTTCTACAGGGAAGCCAAGGATCCCCCGAAGCTACCCACTGGGAATGCCTAGGAGATAAGGGGAGGTACACCCTCCGTTAGGTCTAAGGAATGTCATTTGGGAAGGTGCAGGAGAATTAGAATCCTTGTCATGCCCTTCTCTAGGGGCGATGATAATGTGGGCAGACATTAATGGGTCTCTGTGTCACAGGTTCTCCAAGACATCCACAGGTGGTCGACAAGGAAGTCACAGCAGTCACGACAGTCACGTGCAACATCTCCAAGAGAAGGATTTAAGCCAGGACTCTGGGGGGCTACGATGCCACACTCTAACCTAGAGTGTAGGCCCACTCCCTGTCTGTGTGTGAGGGGGATCTTTTCTTAAATAAATCTTTTCCTTTCTCACCTCTGTGTGTTGCAATTCTTTGCAATCTACTCGAATCTCTGGGTTGCCAGCCCGCACCTCCAGCTTGCCAGCCCTGGCAGTGCTGCACGCCTCCCTGCGCCTCTCCACCCTCACCCGGTTCGTCCATACCCTAACATTTTTGGAGATTCCACCGAGATCTGTCTCTCTGTCTCTCTCTTTCTTATTTCCTAACTGGTGACCCTCTGTGGACTGTGTTGGAACCTGGTGGCAGCTGAAGGCTCTGGCTGAGGCTACACTTCAGCGTGCTGAAAGGCTCCAGGGAAAAACATGAGACCACTGTGGCCCCACTGGGTGAGGGGATAAGGTTAACTCTTTACTTCCTTCTAGCCAAGATTTCTGAGTTCCCCCATGGACCAGGCTGGATCTCAAAGGACAACTGACGGTCTCTGCCTAGGGCTACTCCCTAGGGAGGCAAGAAGGTCCCCGAAGGAAAGTTTGGTTCGCCAGCGCCCGTTAGGGTGGGAGACAAAGTACTTGGTTTTCTTTACTCTTTTCCTCTCTGGCTGGTAAAGTAACTCCATGAAGGACCTTGAAACTCCAACAGCCACGGTATGCCTTTCTGCGCCTTTGGTGACTCATTCCCCCTTTTTTTTCATCCACACACACATATTTGAATGCGCGCTCTTGGACCGCCCTTTGTTCGGGTGACTTTCTGGGTCTCTCGGGTTTCCGGTTCCATCTTGGGAGACTCCTAAGCAAGGGTCGGGGACCTAGTTGCTCAAAGCCCTGGTACCAGGCCTTCCAAGACGTGGTGGAGCATGCACCCGGCAAGCTCCAGTGGGCACAGGGATGGGAGGACGCTTTCTCCCTGCTGACTCACATCCTCTGCGCTGATTCCTTTGAACCTGTTGGGGACACCCGGCAGGGGATCTGGATGGGATAAGGCCCGGAGACATCCATGATACCAACAGCCCATTCCAATAGTACCCCTGTTTCCTTTTACAGGAGCCATGGGAAACTCTCAATCGGTTGTGAAGAAAGATACACCACTGGCATGCCTTTTAAAACAGCTTAAAGTCTTAAAACTCAGTGAGGATGTTCGGCCAAAGCATTTGATATTTTACTGCGACACTATTTGGCCACAATATACGCTGGGGGATGGTGAAACCTGGCCAGAAGGCGGCTCCCTAGCTCCTAAAATCCTTTTGCAGCTTGATTTGTACTTAAAGAAAAACGACAGATACTTTGAAATCCCATATATTCAAGCCTTTTATGAGTTAGCTCGCCACCCAGTTGTCTGTTCCTCTTCCTGTTGTATTTTTGTGTTGGCTCCCCAGACCCCATTGCCCATAGGCTCACCAGTATTACAACTCCAATTCCTGCTTTCCAACTATCAACTCCAAGTCTGACCCAGCTGGTTTAACTACTCCTGTTTCTTGTAATCTGCTCTGCCAGTTTCTCTTCCTTCTTGCCCTCCACCTTTATCTGGAAAGGAAGGGCTGGCGTCTATGGCCGTGGTGCCTAACCCTGACCTGCAGTCTTTCTCTTTTACCTTTGGAGAAGGGGCAGGTGCCAAAGGCCATGGCACCTGGCCCCAGCCTCCA
>NW_007252215.1:421560-429689 GCF_000164805.1 Carlito syrichta | reverse complement strand
GAATTTCAAACCTGCAAGCCTCCAATCCGTAGCCAGCTTTGTTATGCGTCCAATAGGACTCTAACATGGCATTGGCCCCACCCTGCTCCCATGCAGCTCCTCCAATAGGAACATAGCACGACCCCTTCCGGCCCCTGTCAGGCTTGATAAATACAGCCCTCTCCCCACAACTCTCTCTCTCTGTCGCTCTCTCCCTCTCTGCAGCTCTCTCCCTGCCTCTCTCCTACTTCCTCTCTCTCTCTTCCTCTCTCTTTCTCTCTCTTTTTCTTTTTCCCCATTACAGATCCCCTCTGTAACAGCCGCTTTAATAAATCTCTTGGTCCTGGCCGGATGTGGAGTCGTTACTGGCGCCAAACTTCTTTCAAACCCCAGCCTCCAGACTTCTTAACCCCCCCACCCCCAGCTTAATAACCTCCTGGTGGCATCCCTATTAGCTGCAACAAGTCACCACCCCCACATGGACTTGGGAAGCCCATTCAGGTTTCCACATGGCTTAATAGGTCTCTTCTCAGGGGAGTGGCTGGTACAAAAGGATATTAAAATTCTTCTTTTTTTCTTACAATAAATTTCTCTTAAGTTATATCTAAACTGGGACTATATCAACCTTCTTCCCAGACGAAAGTAAAGGGATCATATAAATTAATCCTGTTAACTAACTACAAAAAAGGTGTTATTAAGCAGGTTAACTATGACAAAATAAAAGAGGTTTTTCAAAGACCAGATGAAAATCCAGCAATGTTTCTAAGTTGCCTCTCTGAGACATTGCAGCAATTTACTGATATTGATTTAAACTCTCTGGAGGAACAAGTTCTTTTGGCTATGTATTAAATCTCCCAATTAGGCACAAACTCCAAAAATTAGAGAAGGGCCCACAAACCTCTCAACTAGAACTATTGGACACGGCCTTGAAAGTCTTTAACAACTGGGAGGAGGAAAGAATGCAGGACCGCAAACATAAGCGGGAAGCATTTCAGCTTTTATCTACTGCTTTAGCAGAGGGAGCCACCACTGATAATCTTCCACCCCAGATGGTCAATCACAGAAGGGGTACACAGCCCCCTTTCCAGGTTTGTTTCTGATGCCGTCAAAATGGTCATATGGCCAAAGACTGTCAAGCCCCGCCAATGGCAAAACCCTGTCCCAAATGCAAACAGCATGGGCATTGGGCTCATGATCGCCTCATTCTCCCAGATGGAGGAGAGCACATGGCCCAGAAGCTTGCTGCAAATAAGGGACACCACGTATCTCACACGATCTCAGAAGGGGATCTCTTGGGCTTGCTCCAGTCGGACTGACTTGCCCCTGGCTTGGTAGCCCCAACGTCTTCGAAACAAACTATTAAAACAACTGAGCCTAAGGTGGAAATATCAGTAGCTGGCAGGGTTATATCATGTGTTATTGGTACAGGGGCTACAAGCTCAGCTCTACTTCAGTTTCCCAGTCCACTCCTTCCTTCACCTCTTTTGGTTGTGGGGGTGCAGAGCATTTTATCCAGGTCCCTCACTACGCCGTTACTTCCGTGTGTTCTGGGAGATAAAATACTTCAACATTCCTTCCTTGTTATGCCAATGTGTCCAGCTCCATTATTGGGAAGGGACATTATGGCAAAAATTGGAACTTGTATTATTCTTTACCCTGAGCCATCACCACTGTGCTTTTTGGGTACCTTTTGTTTAGCTTTGGATTCCCCTAATAGTTCTACATTGGATCCTATCCAAGCCCTTCCACTGCATATAAACTTATTGCTTTGGTTAGAGCTCTGAGGTTAGGAAAATTGTAAAAAAGGTTGTTGGTATGAGGCATGTTTTTGGTAAGAAAGGATAAAGGAAAGAGAAATAATTGTATAAAAAAGAATCTTGTATGGTACATTTTCGTTCTATAATAGAATGGCTGGTTATTTAGGGAAAGTATAGAACAAAAATAGAAGGTTCAAGCATGCCGAAAAATGGTATGAGTATGTCAAACATGGTATGTGAAAGTTTGTGAAAAGAAGTGAAAGGAATTCTGTGAACACTTGAGGCTACAAAAAGGTTCTATAAATTTACCATTAATATAAAGTACACTAATGCTAGGCCTACATGCTACTCAAAGAACAGAACATGAGCTTCTTAATTAACAATCTCCAAAAGAATTTTCTCCTTTAAACAACAGAGGGGAGAAGAAAGAGACAAAATTCAACTAGCCCCCCCCCCACTGCCTTTGTTACAAAAAAGCGAGGTTTTTTTTCTTTTCAAAGTCTTTGGACTATCATTTTGGCTAAATAAGTGACTTTTACAATAACTACTGTAATCTTGTGTTATAACATTATGCTTTTAAAACTTTTAATACTTAAACTCTTAAAGTTCTCAACTCAGTCTCTCTAGGGTGAGATGAGAAGCAAGCTCCAAGAACCACACCTACCCCACACCCTCCTCCTCAATTCCCTAAAGACCAGTTACAAGGATTACTATCCAGCATAGAATGAATGGCAAAATCGTTGTGAAAGTATATCAGACCTATTACAAAAAACAAAAGAAAGCGTTTTCTCTTGCTAATGTTTACCTGTTTTGAATTCTCAATTTAAGCTGCAACCTAACTACATGTCTCTAATGTTTTCAATTTTTCTTTCTTCAGACTGTGTCAAAGTTGCTGTGTTTACTTGTTAAAGTACAACTATAGAAAATTTACAAAGGAATATTTCAACTTATGTTAATGAATACATATAATTTACCAGACTCTCACTTTTCCAACATTGTTTTTGGGGTCATAGCTTTTTTTCATCATCATTTGCTTAATAATTTTAGTCTATGCTCTCGCTTGATGTTTCATTAGATCCAAATAATATTCGGTTAAGGTTCTGCCGTTTCCTATTCATGCCCTTGGAAATAAATAGGTAGAGATATCGCTATGGCCCCATCTCAGCAGGAAGTAGATACAGAAGAATGAACTTCGCCCTGTTTCCCAGGATCTTAAGAATATTTCCAAGAGCAGGAGTGGGGAAAGAAAGGACAGACAGAGTGGGAAGCCATTTTTCATCTTGTTCTTCAACCCTGACACAATGATAAGAAAATAGAAGCTGTGCTTTTGGAGAAATGCACACTTTAGGTATAATTAACTTTACCGACTTTGTCTTTTCAGAAACAGACTTTCAGGTATCAGAGGTATCTCATAGTGGCAATCAAGCTTGCCTAGAGTAAAGGGAATTTACAAGGCCTAAGACATCATGCATTGGGCAAGGACTGTAAAAGTCATGAAACTTGTAATTACTAAAGTTACAACCGCTCAGAGGGAGAGCAGGTAGGGATTCGATCTCCCAGTAAATCGGGCACTATCTACAGGAAAGTCAAGGATCCCCCAAACCTACCCACTGGGAATGCCTAGGAGATAAGGGGAGGTACACCCTCCGTTAGGTCTAAGGAATGTCATTTGGGAAGGTACAGAAGAATTAGAATCCTTGTCATGCCCTTCTCTAGGGGCGATGATAATGTGGGCGGACATTAATGGGTCTCTGTGTCACAGGTTCTCCAAGACATCCACAGATGGTCGATAATGAAGTCACAGCAGTCACGGCCGTCACATGCAACATCTCCAAGAGAAGGATTTGAGCCAGGACTCTGGGGGGCTATGACGCCACACTCACCTAGAGTGTAGGCCCACTCCCTGTCTGTGGGGAGTGAACTTTTCTTAAATAAATCTTTTCCTTTCTCACCTCTGTGTGTTGCAATTCTTTGCAATCTACTCGGATCTCTGGGTTGCCAGCGCGCACCTCCAGCTTGCCAGACCCGGCAGTGCTGCGCGCCTCTCTGCGTCTCTCCACCCTCACCCTGTCCCTGTCCAGTACCCTAACACCTAGGAGTTCGAGACCAGACTGGGCAACACGTAAGACTCCATTTCCTCAAAAAGTAAAAAAAAAAAAAAAAATTTAACCAGTTGTGGTGGCATGTACCTGTAATCCCAGCTACTCAGGAGGCTTAGGCGGGAGAATCATTTGAGCACAGGAGTTTAAGGTTGCAGTAAACTTTAATCACACCACTGCACTCCACCCTGGACAACAGAACAGGACGCTGACTCTAAAAAAAAAAAATTGGCAATTTCTCCATCACAGACTCATTATGATGGGATGAAGTAACATATAAAAAAAATCTGGACATATGCTTAAAAAAATAATAATGATTTTTTTCCCCAAGTTGTTATACTTGTACCTGGGCTGTCTAGGTATAATGTGTTCCCTCCTTTCCCTGATGTCTCAGTTTTTACTTTGTGACAAGAAATACAACTCTCAAGTGGACTCATGTACCCCCATCGGTAGCTCACTGTTTCCTCTTCCTGGTGGCAAGCCACACGGGAAACCAGATTATGAGAGTCTTGTCCTGACAAGGAGCCTGGAACATATGAAAGAACTGGGGTGGTTTTAAAAAGGGCTTTTCGGCCGGGTGTGGTGGCTCACACCTATAATCCCAACACCTTGGGAAGCCGAGGTGAGAGGATTGCCTGAGCAGGTTCAAGACCAGCCTGGGCAACGTGGCGAGACCTCATCTCTACAATAAATCAAAAAACTAGCCGGGTGTGGTGGTGCATGTCAGTAGCTGCTTGGATGGCTGAGGCAGAACGATCACCTGAGCCCAGCAGGTCAACGCACTCCAGCCTGGGCGACAGAGTGAGACTCTGACAAAAAAAAAGAGAATGGTTTCTCAGCTAGGATGCCCGAAACACTTTCACTTGCCACATTAACAATTCTTAAGCTGCCTAGCTTAATGAGCCCCTTTGAGAATCTGAATGGAGCTGTAGTCGCTTTCCTCTGAAAGATGTTCAATTGCATACACAATTTCAGGGATTGACAAAACTCCAGGAAGCCAGCCATGGGGCCCACGTTCAGAGCCCCTGCAAGATGAGCCATCCTACTAGGGAAACTGATACCCGTGTCCACTTAACCCGGATGGTACTTGGATGGGCACTGCCAGCACTTCCTCTGTGACCCTCCTTGGTGCAGGCACCTGTGTCTGACCAGCCATCCTTCTAAAGGACACATTCTACGTCAGGTAACTTAAAGTCTTGGCAGGACTTATGACCTCGGTAAGTCTTTGCCGTCCAGTCTTGCTCTCCACGGGGCCATTCTGCCTTTTTAAGTTGATCCCATACTTCTATTTTGAGGCACGACATGTGGATTTTAAAATATTTCTCTTAAAGGATATCCTTATTTCAACCTTCTTTAGAAGCATGACGGTTTTCTTGCTTGCAGTAGTGGAAAACCCGCATTCAAAATGGCTTAGGCGAGGGGTAGAGACTTACAACTGAAGGGTCAAGAGTCTGACTTCAGGCACGGCCACCTCTACAGGCTCTGATGTCACCACTGGAACTTGTTCTCACACAGCCTACACATTCTGTCTTCCTTTGTCTCACTCAGCACCATTCCCAGGCAGGGTTTGCTTCTTGCCAGTGGCTCATGCTTACATCTTATCCACTCTCAGAAGTGTCAAGCAGCTCATTTCAAACCAGCTTCCCACGACCTGCGTGGGCAAGAGTGAACCCAAGGTCATCTCCGCTCCCCCTCCCCGACTAGAATGCACTTATTCATTCATTCTTATGATCCTTTAAGGAGCACCTACTCTGTTGGAGCTGGTGTGGTGGGACATCGAGTCATGGCAATGCAGTAAAGTATGTGTTATGGTAGAGATGGGGAGTGGGTGGTGTGGAAACTCGGATGGAGTGTCTGTGGGGGTCAGAGAAAGTTATCTGAACAGGGATATTTTAGCTTGGTCTTGAAGCCAGAGAAAGAGACAAAGAGTTTCCAGATAGAGAGCAAGGTAATAGACTTTTTCTTTTCTTTTTTCCTTTTTTTTCTTTTCTCTTTTGAGTTGAGGTCTCACTCTTGCCCAGGCTGGAGTGCAGTAGCATGATCACAGCTTACTGCAGGCTTGACCTTCTAGCTCAGGTAATCCGTACCTCCCGAGTAGCTGGGACTACAGGTGCGTGCCACCATGCTCAGCTAATTTTTAAAATTTTCTGTAGAGACAGGGTCTCTCCATGTTGTCCAGGTTGGTCTCAAATTCTCATGCCGAAGTGATCCTTTCCTGCCTGAGTCTCCTAAAGTGTTGGAATTACAGGCGTGAGCTACCGTGCTCGGCCAGTAAAGGGCTTTCTAAGCAGAGGAAACAGCACAAGCAAAGGCTACCAGGCTCAAAAAGGCAAGGAGTGTCCAAAAAACAGCAAGGGATTTCATGTAGCTGCTGGAGGGCGCTTGGGTAGGCGTATTGAGCATGAGAGGGAGAACGGAGGCAAGGTGGTAAGGAATACGAGGCTTTGCCATGCTATGGAGTCTGGACTTTTTGGAGGGGCAAGTTGCAGGGTATTGAAGAGTTTGAAGCCCCTGCCACAGCCAGGTAGGCATTTGGAGATCACCCTGACTTCAGTGTGGCAGGCGGGGAGGAGGAGAAAGCCCTGGAGGCAGGTGGCATCTAAGATGCTACCGCCATCTTCCAGGAGAGAAGGGGTGCGTTGACCTGAGGCAGACGAATAAGGAATGGGATTGCGTGCTTGTTAGGAGATAGAATGGACAGACCTGGGAGCACATGAATGGGAATGACAGAAGAAGGGTCATGGGTAACTCTCAGGTTTCGCCACTGGGAAACTGGCTGAATGGTGGTGGCTTGCACTAGACAGGGTCCCTGGGAGAGGGGTAGGTTTAGAGGTGAGGGAAAGATGGTGAGTTCAGTCTTAAGAATGTTAGTGCCCTTGGGACGACAAGTTGGAGCTGTCCTGACCTCAGCTGGATTCCCCAGTCTGGAGCTCTGGAGAGGGGAGGGCAGACAGGAGGCTTGCTGGCTGGCAGAAGCAATGATACCCTAGATAGCATGTTACTGCTAGCAAAAACATGCCCTATGGTTGTTACTATTGTTTTCTTCTGCACTTGCATGTTCCTCTCAGGATCCGAAGGCCCAGGGAAGGGAGAGATCACTTGGCTAGTTGGGTCATGGGTGCACTCTTGGCTTAGGGAGAGCAGGAGACTGTGGTTTTCTGCCATCTAACAGAACATGGAGAGGACAAAGGATTTCCCCAGAAATCAAGATATTCACCCTATACAGAGGGAATGCACGCCAAGTGACACCCAAATGACAAAAGTTCACTAGTTACTCTGTGTATTTCAGCCTCTCCTGTCCCCATGGTGAGCGGATCTGCCCAAAGCTCTCAGGAGAGGCTGCATGAGAGCCCTCACCCAGGGAGCCAGAGCTTTGTGTTTATTTGGCATGGTAACCATCACTTTGTGCTTATTATTTTTATTTTACGTCAGTGATCCACACACAACCTTGTTCTTTAGGTAGTGGGCACAGGGCCAAACTATTTCCCAGGAAATATTTCAGAAAGGAGGCATCTCTCTAAGTGTGTCTCCTTGCTCTAATTACCATGACTCAAATCACTCCTGACCAGTGTTCACCCCTGGTCATAGAGCAGAGTTGGCCAGGCCTGGAGCCACCAATGATACCCCCTGGAAGAGGACCAACCAGTACGATTGTCTCTTAAACCGAAACGGCTTTTCCTAAGTGGATAAACTAACACGGTTACTGAGCACACACCATGTGTCAGGCACGTTCACACGTGTTGTTTTATGTATGATCCTGACCCGGTCCCCGAGATGTAGATGGCATTTCTCCATTGTGGCCATGAGGAAAATGGGACTCCCAGGCGACAAGTGACTTGCTCGAGGACGCAGGGTGGAAAGCGGCAGGACCCAGGCGACAACAGAAGCCGGGTTACCTGTCCGGGCTCTTCCCCGCCCCCCGCGGTAGATGCCGGGAGGCGCCTGGGCCAGGGCGCGCGCCCGGATTGCGCGCGCCTCAGCACGTGGCGGAGTCTCCCTCTGGCCTGGAAGGAACCCTCGGGGCCGAGGATCCCGGAGCTCCGGGTCTCGCCGGGCCGCTCCACGAGGGGCTCGCCTCCTCCCAGGGAGAAGGAAGCCCCCTCCGGCGGGCGGGCCGGCCCTCGGGGCGACTCGGGTTTAAGAGACAAAACGCGCGTCGGCGACGGGGTTTTCCCCCTTGCAGGGAAGCCCGGCTGGACGAAACTGACAACTCTTGGCGCCTCCCGCGGAGGGGGCGGCGGGGAGCCCGGCCGCCCCCCGCCCCCCGCCCCCTCCCGCATTTTCTCTCCCGCCC
>NW_007252215.1:392280-421514 GCF_000164805.1 Carlito syrichta | reverse complement strand
CGCCGTGGTCTCCGCGCCATCAGCCCGCCCCGCGTCTGGCGACCAGCGTCCGCCTCTCCTCCCTCGGCCTCCTCTTCTCTCTCTCCTCCTGCCCTCTCTTTCTGTCCCTCGGATCTGGGCATGATCTTGGCATGATCTTGGCATGATCACTTCTGGCAGCGGTAGCTAATAACGCAGCCTGTCTGCTGGCTTTCAAAAGAGAGAGAGTGCCTGTTTTCAAGAAATCCAAAGGATGCAGAAAAGTTCACGTGTGGGAGAAAGACAGAGAGATGCCACCACTCAGAACTAGCCGTGGTTGGGCCTCAGTTGGGTCCCCACTTCACCTGGTTGAGATCAGGGACCCTTATTGATGACGTGTCCCTCCTCCCTCCGTCCACAACTGCGGGGAGGGGACGATACCATTTTAGCTAGTCTAGTCTCTGCGAAGAAAAATGGGAGCATTGACACTTAGACGTTTTCTCCTATCGATTTTCCCTTGGTTTCTTGATTTTTAAAAGTTATAATTATTTCAGCTTTTCGGATTTATAACAACCCCATTCAGGTATATATTTCCCATAGTTCTTACCGTTGGTTCTAGTAAATGGACTCAGTGGTCTCCACCAGCCCTTTGCCCATGTCTTTTGCGTTCCTGAATATATTTGTTTTAGGTCATCTTTTAATGACCTGGATTTTATTTTGGAAGCATTGTTTCAGGGATGACTCATGAGTCGGGTGTTCTTTGAGCA
Source organism: Carlito syrichta (assembly GCF_000164805.1). NCBI lineage: Eukaryota > Metazoa > Chordata > Mammalia > Primates > Tarsiidae > Carlito > Carlito syrichta. Next base: position 420,789 of record NW_007252215.1, on the reverse strand, counting down.
GCAGCATGGGTTGGGTATAATATTCTCAAGATACTTTTTTTTTTTCATTTAGAACTTTGTGGACATGATTCTGTTGCCATTTCTCTCTCCATTTCAGGAGGGTGATTTGTGTTGTGCCTTCACGTTTTTCCTGTGTTCCACTATCTATATAAGGAATTGGATAATCACATGTTGGCTATGTCTTTTCTTCTGTACTCACTAGCTACATTCTGACACTTTGTGGAACGACCTGTGTGGAACAGGGGCGGTGATGAAAGCCTGGGACCACAGAGATGCAGCTCCACTGAGGAGGGGGAAGAACTGAGGGGCCATCGTGCCTGGTTGGGATACTGTGGTACACTCAGAGGAACCATGACTTCACATGCACATTCACATTGCTTTTTCATCAGTTGAATTCTGAAGTAATCAAACATTCTCCCTGGCAACTTCTTAAAGCTAATAGTTGACGCCCAGTTCCTTGTCCAGGCCATTATGAGGATCGAACTGGCATGGCTTCCTTGAGAGATATGCGAGAAGTAGGTTCTCAGGGCCTGATTTTCACAGAGGCTCTTGTACCCTGTGGGGAGGGAACATGTGACAAAGAATCTGGGGATTTTCTGGATCCTGGTGCTTCAACTTCCACCAGGGATGCACAGACACTCACCTCTGTTCCCCTGTGTGGGATGCCTGGATGAATAGGAGCAGCCTTTCTGAGTCCAGAAATCAGGCATCTGCCTTGGGGAGCAGCAGAAGGAGGCCTAGGGATGGTGTAGCCTGGACTGGAGCCTCTGAGTGTTGCCTCCCAAGACAGGAGTGCTGCCTCAGCTGGAGCAAAGTTTGCAAATAAACTTCTCTGTATGCCGCCCCACACAGAGGGACTCGTCCGGTAGAATTATGGAGTTGTCCAGAACTAGAAAATATGTTGCTGGCCGGGCACGGTGGCTCACGCCTATAATTCCAGCACTTTGGGAGGCCGAGGTGAGAGGACTGCCTGAGCCCATGGGTTTGAGACCAGCCTGGGCGGCTTGGTGAGACCTCATCTCTACAATAAATCAAAAAATTAGCCAGGGGTGGTGGCACGTGCCTGTAGTTCCAGTTACTTGGAAGCCTGGGGCAGAAGGATCACCTGAGCCCAGCAGGTCGAGGCTGCGGTGGCTGTGAGCTTGCCACTGCACTCTAGCCTGGGCGACAGAGTGAGACTCCAACTCAAAAAAAAAAAAAAAAAAGAAAAAAGAAAATCTGTTGCTAACCCAGTGACCCGTGTCACCAGAACCAGCCTCCTTAGGGTCCCAGAGTAGCATGGGGGAAACAGATGCACATTGTACTGAAGGATCTTTGGTGACTTGATTGACCTCATGGCACCCAGGTGATATTGTGCTGTTAAACCTGCACTTAAAAAGATCAGCCCGGGTTTGTAGCATTTGCCTATTTCCATGGTGTCAATTCTTTCATCACAACCAATTTCAAGCTCCTAGCATGACATCCCTCAAAAGGGAGTCAGAAAGAGGTGAGTGCAACCTGTGCTTGTTAGCTAGCCAAGCATGAGCTGGCACCATCGCACTCCCTGCTGTCCACTAAGACTTTATAAGTCCTCATATTATAGTAGCCACTCTAACTTTCCTTAGTACCCTTCCTTGCCAGTCCCATCACCTTGACAGCCCACTTAAAGAAAGGCACAGGGGAAGAGGACTCAGTTTCCAGTGCATGTGGGGTCCTCAGTCTTAGCCTTTGACTGATTGATTGATTGATTCAGATGAAATCAACTGTGTGAGAGGCACAGTTACGTGTGCCATGGTTTCACCAGTGAACAGGATAGTCAAGGTCCCTGCTCTTGTGTCATAGTCTGGTGGTAGAGACACAACAAAACCCAGTAACAAATAAGATGACATCACAATAAATGCTGTGTGGAGACTTTAGACTGTTGATATGATAGGGTCCTAGGCAGCTGCATTAGATAGAGGATCAAGGAAGACTTCTCTGAGGAAGTGACAGTTTAAACCAAGATGAGGAAGACAAAAAGAGGTGGCAATCTCATCTGATCTGTCACTCCCTCTACTCCTAATCCACTTTGGTTTTTCTCCATAGCATTCAGCATCTCCTGACACTTATTTACCTGCTGATTGTTTGTTTCCGTAGTATTTAGAAGAGTGCCTGGCACATAGTTGCTGAATGAACAAGTAATTGAGCATGATTTGCAATCTCTTTTTTTTTTTTTGAGTGAAAGTCTCACTCTGTCGCCCAACCTGGAGTGCAGTGGCATGTTCATGGCTCACCACAGACTCGAGCTCTGGGCTCAGGCGATCCTTCTGCCTCAGCTTCCCAAGTAGCTAAAACTCCAGGTACATGACACCACACCTGGCTAATTTTTTATTTTTTATTTTTTTTGCAGAGAAGAGGTCTTGCAATGTTACCCAGGCCGATCTCAAACTTCTGGGCTCACACAATCCTTCTGCCACATCCTTGCAAAGTGCTGGGATTATAGGCATGAGCTACCATGCCCGGCCTGCAATCTTGCCTAAAAAGCCTAGACGTCATCTTCAACAAGGTGATCCAAAGTGCCTAACTTTTCCAAATCAGTTAGATTAGGTTTCTAACGAGAGGGCTGGGAGCGCTAAGATTAGCAGACGTATCCTAAAACAATTAACTGTTAACAGTTGAGCTGTCTTTATGTAAATGTCTTTATGTGGTTGAATTAAGGGTTTTGAGAGAGAGTCGTGAGAGATTAAGAAAGACATAGACACAAAGACATAAAGAAAAGCTGGGACCAGTTCGGACACTTTCCTCTGATGGAGGAGAAGTGGCCCTGAACTAGTTCAGTATGTTTATTTTATAATCAAGCACAAGGGAAGTTGGAAAGGATTTAAGGTTTGTGAGGGAGTTATAGTGGAATTATGTTGTTATCTAAAAGGTGAGTTGTTTCGTAGTTTTCTTGTAGTTAAGGTTTTATCTATATTATGTGTATCTGGGTGTGTGAGTATCTGAGACACCGTTTTGTGTAGTAGGCTGTATCTTTTAAAGCCTACCTTTGGTTAGGATGTAGCGTTTTTAAGTGAGAGCTTATCTACGAGTTTGGGGTCATTAAGTGAGACCTAGTCCTCGTGTAGGTCTTTATTCAAGGCCTGTTATAGTGACAGTGTTTGTCTGTTTTCTATATCATATCTGTTCTATATCATATCATCTCCTGTTTTTTTATTTTTTAAATGTAGGTGATGGACAGTTATTGTGGTGGTTCTGAATTGGTGTTGGAGGATTTTGTATTTGATTGGTAAAAAATAAAGGAGGATTAGAGTAAATATGAAAAGACTCAGAATAAACCAAGCAGAATGTTTTAATATATTAAAGGGATTGAGTCTCTTGAGATCATTAAGAAGATTTTGTGTTATTTGGGTAGGTTGTAAGATAGGATCTTTATTATTTTGGATGTTTAGAATATTGTGGTGGAGTTTGAGTAGGTTCATGTTGATGTTATTGTGACTCTATATGTCTTCGAGGTGTTTTTTTTTGTTTTGTTTTTTGAGTTGGAGTCTTACTCTGTTGCCCAGACTGGAGTGTAGTGGTCGCTCCCGACCACTGCAGCCTCGACCCGCTGGACTCCAGCGATCCTTCCACCTCAGCCTTCTGAGTAGCTGGAATTACAGGCACGCATTACCACGCCCGGCTGATTTTTAAATTTATTGTAGAGATGAGGTCTCGCCAAGTTGCCCAGGTGGGTCTCGAACCCGCGGGCTCAGGCAATCCACTCACCTCAGCCTCCCAAGGCGCAGGATTACAGGCTGAGCCACCGAGCCCAGCTAGAGGTGTTTTTAAAATTAAGTTTCAATGTATGTTGTCTTAGGTCTTGTAAATTTTCTTTATTTTAGGCAAGTTTGATTGTCGTTATGGGATACCTCTGATATCTGGTATCAGGAAATCTGTTTTTGAAAAGACAAATTGGTAAAGTTAATCTTTATTTAAAGTAAGTATTTTTTTAAAATATAGTTTTTGTTTTTTTATCATTGTATTAAGGTTTGAGAACAAGATAAAAATGTATTTTTTGTTTTAGTTTGTCTTTTTATTTTTGTTTTTGGAAATATTTTTATGATTATGGGAAATGGGGTGAAGATTAATTTTTTGTAATTATTTTTTGGTGAGATGGGTTGTAGAGATGTCCTTACCTATTTTTAAGGGTATGAACAGGAAGCCATAGGACTTTAATTGAATATTATTTGGATTTAATAAAATATCGAGTGAGAACACAGGTAAAAATTATTAAGTAAATGATGATGAAAAAGATTACTGTCTCAGAAACAATGTTGAAAAAGTGAAAGTAAAGTCTTTAATTTATCAATGTAAGTTGAAATTTTTTTGGTAAATTATCTATAGTTGTATTTTAACTAGGAAATTTTTTTTGTAGCAAAGACAGTGGGGGAGGGTTAATTGAATTTTGTCTCTTTCTTTCCTCCCTCTGTTGTTTAGAGAGAAAATTTTCTTGGAGATTTTAATTAAGAAGTTTATGTTTTGGTCTCTGATTAGCATTTTGGTTTAGTATTAGTGTATTTGATATTAATGGTAAATTTATAGAATCTCTTTTGTAGTCTTGAGTGTTTATAGAATTTTTTTACATTTTTAAAATTAATTTTTATATATCATGTTTGATATACTTATATCATTTTTTGACATGTTTGACCTTTTATTTTTGTTCTGCACTTTTTCTTTTAACTATCCAGTGATTCTATTATAGAACAAAAATGTATCATATAAGTTTTCTAATATAAAATTATTTCTCTTTTTAAAATCTTTTCTGACCCAAAACATACCTTATACCAATAACTTTTTATATATATATTTTAACCTCAGAGGTTTTCTTTTGTTTTTTTTTTTTGAGTCGGAGTCTCACTCTGTCACCCAGACTGGAGTGCAATGGCCGCTCCCGGCCACTGCAGCCTTGACCTGCTGGGCTCTGGTGATCCTTCTGCCTCAGCCTTCCTAGTAGCTGCAACTACAGGTGCACGTTACCATGCCTGGCTAATTTTTTGATTTATTGTAGAGATGAGGTCTCGCCAAGTTGCCTGGCAGGGGGTCTTGAACCCACGGGCTCAGGCAATCCACTCACCTCAGCCTCCCAAAGCACGGGGTTACAAGCTGAGCCACCGAGCCCGGCTACCCTCAGAGTTCTAACCAAAGTAATAAGTTCAGTCTTTTGTGTTGAGGTGTCAGGAGGTAAAGGTGTATTTTTAATTATTTTAGTAGTGGTCGTTATGGTATATGTGGCCTTCCTTTCTTCATTAATAACAAAACTGTTTTTAGGGTTAGGAAGGGGACTGTTGGTAAAGACAGAGACTTATCCATCAGTCCAGGTAGTGGGCTGGAGAATGGGAGGGTCTGGGAAATAAGTCTAATAAGGATTTTCCCTTGTTTCACCAGCCTGACAAATAACAATTGTTAGTATGGTTATGAACAAGGTTTGAGGAGAACTTGGTCCCTTAAGTTGTTTATCAACCTTGTTCCAAGTATTCAAATTAACTGTCCCTTGAGTAGGGAACCAAGGGAATGTTTCCTGTATGAAGTTAAAAAATTTCTCTAGCTGAGAACTTTTAACTGGGCACCTTCTTGTCCGAAGCATAGATTTTAACATTAGGACATACAGATTCCTCTCTCAGGAGCCACAATTACCCATGTTTTACACCCAGCTGCAACTAAATCCGCTCCTTCCCTTCCCTTATTTTTAGGTGCGCACCTCTCTTAGAGTGTCTCCTCGTCTGAGATTAGGCGTTCTCTTGTGTTTGGGTCCCTGTTTGGGCGCCAGATTGCCGCGGCCCACACGGTTGTCTTAAGGGTCCCGAGAGAGAGTGGTGAGAGAAGAAGAAAGACACAGACACAAAGACATAAAGAAAAGTTAGGGTCAGGTGGGACACTTTCCTCTGATGGAGGAGAAGTGGCCCTGAACTAGCTCAGTATGTTTATTTTATAATCAAGCACAAGGGAAATTGGAAGGGATTTAATGTCTGTGAGGGTGTTATAGCAGAATTGTGTTGTTACCTAAAAGGTGAGTTGTTTTGCAGTTGTCTTGTTGTAGCTAAGGCTTTATCTGTATTATGTGTACCCAGATATGTGGGCTAGGAGGTAGAACTTCCAAGCGAGACCTTGCCTATGAGTTTGGGCCATTATGTGAGACCTTTACTCAAGGTCTATTACAATGACAGTGTTCGTCTGTTTCCCACATCACATCTGCTCCCAACAATGTTAGGTCATTTACATGTTCTCTTCCTTGAGATTAGGTGAAATAGCTGGTAAAGAATGGAGAGGAAGGCAACATTCAAGTTTTCTTCACTTGAATTCATTCCAGGGCTGCTTGAATAATAGATTTCTTTTGATTAATGTTAGGGTCCTCAGGCCTCTGCATCCATACATTGTTAATCTTTGGGGAAAACATATACAAATTAAAGAAGCAGGTTCCTCTGGACTCTCTTTCCATTCTGCAAAGAATTAACCCCAGGGAAAGGCGGTGCTAACTCACCTCACCTGGATGGTTCTTGGGTGGGAGGAGATATGTAATTCTGCCCCGCCTATCTATGAAGACTGGGAACTGTCACGTGGTTGAGAGTCCACTCAGCTACAGATCTGCTATGGCTCAGCACCATGGGTTCCCTCTGAGAGGATGGTCCTGAGTGGAAGACTGGGCTTCAAGGGCAGTCTTAGCCTCTTTTAATCAGATATTTCTTCTGCAAAGCCTTCCCTAACCTGGTCTATGTCATGATAATTTATTTCCTGCCTCATAGAAAAAATTCCATTTCCTATAAGCACGTACCTTGGTATATAATTACACATTTATTTGTTTGGGATTTTTTTTTTTTTTGGTTTTTGAGTCAGAGTCTCAGTTTGTTGCCCAGGCTGGAGTACAGTGGCACACTCATGGCCACCACAGTCTCGACCTGCTGGGCTCAGGTGATCCTTCCACCTCAGCCTTCCAAGTAGGTGGAGCCACAGACATGTGCCACTATGCTTGGCTAATTTTTTGACTTATCGTAGAGATAAGACTGTTGCCAAGGCTGGTCTTGAACTCCTGGACTCAGGCAATCCTCTCACCTCTGCCTCCTGAAGTGCTGGGATTACAGGTGTGAGCCACTGCACCTGGCCTTTTTTGTTTTTGGTTGATGCCTGGTTGGTCCCCATGAGGGCAGGGGCCATGTCTGTTTTTGTTAACATGGTACCCTTAGAGCATAGTGGTATCAGTAAAGATATTGATAAATATTCACCAAATGCATGGACGAATGGATGGATGGATGGATGAACAAATGAACTGAAAACTTTTTGGGCAATTTTCTAAAGCTACCAGGGCATGTGTCATACACACACATTCAGGAAGCAGACTATGTTCCCATCATTGTGCAGTGGGATTGGAGTTAGGAAGGCAGAACTTGGGGCAATAGAACCCCCTGAAAATCTTTCAGCTGTAGCATTCAAGATGCCAAAGATCTGGTTGAAAACAAACAAACCTGTGCTTTGGGGCTTCTGGAATGACCAGATGCTCCATGTGGTGTGAACCCAGCAGGTTCTGGAAGGTCAGCCTGTGATTCACAGAGACAATCAAAGCTAGAAAAGCTGGAATCAGCCTGATGGGGGGAGGGGATCTTCACCCAAGATGGGGGTGAGAAGCACAGAGAGGTTCAGAGGAAGAGACATAAGACAATTGTTTGGCACAGACGATGCTACCGACTGGGCTATTATCTGAGTAAAGCATTGTCAGAGCTCCCAGTGCTCTCTCCACATCTTTGATCTTCCTTTCTTCCTTGTAAAATGTCTTGTTGCCAGCATCAGCAGCTGAGTCTTAAGCCAACTACAGAATATGGAGGTCGTCCTCACGGATTGGTGCTCTCCAGTCTAACCTGAGTGACACTAATTCAGTAGTGTGACTTTCTGAGCTCCATTGGAATGCAGAGCTGATGAAGTGGGCACCTCAGTACCTTGGGTACCTGGGATCAAGCAAGCAGGTGTTACTAGATGCTGTGCTTGGAGTCCACACAAGCTCAAATGCCTGTGTGAATCCACAACTTAGTTTTATCTATAGGGGTTTTTTGAATGTTGGTACTACTATGTGTGGACAAAACAATGTGTGTTTAACTCTTTCTCTTTGTGAGCATTTGTTTCAGAATTAGGTGAGGCGCCCAAAACCTGGCATCCAAGCAGAGAAACAGCTAATTACCAGCACGCAGAAGTCTGATGGGGACAAATGCTTTACAGGGAAGCTGGAAACCAGCTGCAAATGACAAAAGCACAATCTGCAGTCACCTCCCCACTGGTCAGCCTCTAGCTGGATATTCCATATAGACACCTGGACCTCGAGATGTCAAAAACTGGACTCATGACGTGCCCTGAGGTCCCCTCCCTTAGTGGCTAATAGCACATTAATATATCTACTTGTTTGTGTTGGAAACCATGCATCACATTTGACTTCCCGTCCCCCTTCACATGCAGTCCACGACCATGCCCTGCCAGTTGATCCTGCCTTCTGAGAGTCTCTCCTCTCCTCTCCACCTGCCTCTGGCATCTCCAGCCTGGCACAGTGAGGACGGGGCTCTCCTCATTGGCCTCCTTGCCTTCACTCTCGCCCCTCTTCAAGTCTGATCATCACAGGCCACAGACGGTCTGTGTTCTCTTGGGATAAAGCTCTCCTTGGTCTCACCTTTCTGAGTTATCCAAGCTCTGTCTCCTGGTCCTCTCTTGCTGGCAATCTAGGCTCTGACCGGGGTGAAGCTCCTTCAGTTCCTCCAATGTGTGGGCCACTCTCTGCACTTCCACTCAAACCTGCCTCCCCCAGCTTGATTCCATTGCCTAGCGATCCCTTAAGTCTTGGTGCCCAAAACTGGCAGAGTAGGGGGCCTCCCATGTACCCCTATAGCGCCCTCATGGAAGGTGTCAATCTGTATTGGAACTGCCTCTTCTCTCCTTTTCTTCCTCTTTTTCTTTCTCCTCCTCCTCTTCCTGTCGGGGTCTCACTCTGTTACCCAGGCTGGAGTGTAGTGGCACGCTCACGGCCACCATAGCCTTGACCACCTAGGTTCAGGTGGTCCTCCCGCCTCAGCCTCCTGAGTAGCTGGGACCACAGGTACACACCACCACGCCCAGCTAATTTTTTGATGTTTTGTAGAGACAAGGTTTGGCTGTGTTTTCCAGGCTGGCCTTGAACTCCTGGGCTTAGGTGACCCTCCCCACTTGGCCTCCCAGAGTGCTGCAATTACAGGCATGAGCCACTGCTCCTGGTCCGGAATTGCGTCTTCATTGCAGTTTCATTGCCTGGTGTAGAACCTGTCACATAGTAGGTGCTTAATAAATGTTTATACAATGAATGTATGAATGAATGAACATAAGAGAGAAAGAGTGGCTTGGCACAAAATGAGTATATTAAGACCCGATAGGTTACCGGGATGTAGTGAAGAGAAATTATGGCTTTCTGGGTAATGAAGTGATGGGTAATTCCTCTTCCTCTTCCTCTCCTTCCTCTCTCCCTCCTCCTTTTGGCTTAAGTATTTTCTAGAACTTATGCAATCAACATGTATTATCTTAAAATAAGGTAAGAAAAAATATTTCATTCATTTTATTGCCACAAAGAATGGCCTTTGCATTCTGAATATTGCGTTTTTGCATCACAGAGATGAGCCATGGAACCCTGAGGGCTGCTCCTTGAAGGCCAGCAGCAGCCCTCTGTTCTGGATGCGTTTTTCTTTAGCTACATTTCATCATTTCAAGGATTTTTAGCCAATTAAGATAGATGATGTGAATGAAATGGCTGAAAAAGGCGGTGGGGGGGGGATTAAAAGCAGGCAAAATAACAAAAGACATTTAAAAGGAAGGAAAAGCACTCCAAAGAAACCAAATGCTGCATTTCATGGAAAAACGAATGAATTTTGACAAATGCTTGTTACAAACATGAAATGAAGGTGGACGTGTCCTTGGAAGAGTAAGCTGAAAGTGCTCAGGAGAGGAAGGGTGGAAGAGCCTGCCGCATGTGCTGTGCGTGGCCTCTGGGTGATTGTGCCGTGTCTGTTTATTCTAGATTGTCCTTGAATGGGAGCCACCCCACTGCCCCCCGCCTGCAGATGGGTGCCTCCTGCCTGAAGGAAAATGCTCTTTCCCTGGCCGGGCATCTGGGTGTGAGGTGGGTCCTCAGGTAGGAAGAGCCTGCTGGAAGTTTATCTCAGGTGGGAGAGAAAGAGCTCCCTGTTTTGTCTCTGAGTCTTTTTCTTTTGCATCTAAACTTCCAGGAATTGAAATGTCTAGGAAACTGTCCCACCTCTGGCCAACTCATGATCTCAACCCAGCCATGTGTTCTGGTTACCAAATACTGCATAACACACTCCCCAAACTTTAATGGTGCCAAACAAGAATTTTATTTTATTATTATTTTTTGCTTTATTTATTTATTTATTTATTTGCAGTTGGGGTCTCACCCAGGCTGGAGTGCAGTGGCACGATCATGGCTCACCACAACCTCCACCTCCTGGGCTTGGGTGACCCTTCCACCTCAGCCTCCTGAGTAGCTGAGACTGCAGGCACACACCACCAAGCCCAGCTATCATATGTATGTATGTATGCGTGTGTGTGTGTGTGTGTGTGTGTGTGTGTGTGTGTGTGTGTATTTATTTATTTACTTATTTTTAGAGACGAGGTCCCACTAGATTGCCCAGGCTGGTTTCAAAATCCTGGGCTCAAGCAATCCTCCTGCTTCAGCCTCCCAAAGTGCTGGGATTATAGGCGTGAGCCACTGTGCCTGGCCAGGCATTTAAAAAAGTATATGGGTTTTGGGAGGAGGAATTCTAACAGGAACCAATAGGAGTGGCTTGATTCTTTTCCCCAGTGTGTAAGGCCTGGGCTGGGCTGGCTTCATACCACTGGGGGCTGGACTCATCTGAAGATTCTTTTTTTTTTCAGTTAGGGTCTCACTCTGTTGCCCAGGCTGGAGTGCAGCGGAATGCCCATGGCCACCGTAGCCTCAATCTGCTGGGCTCAGATGATCCTTCTGCCTCAGCCTCTCCAGTAGCTGAAACTACAGATGCATGCCACCACACTCTTCTAATTTTTTGATTTATTGTAGGGACAAGGTCTTGGCAATTGGCCCAGGCTGTTCTTGAATCTCTGGGCTTAGTCAGTTTTCTCATCTCTGCCTGGAATTACAGGCAGTAAAAGTGCTGGAATTACAGACATGAGCTACCATGCCTAGCCTGAAGACTCCTTTCTTTGCTTATGTGTCTGGCAGCTGAGGTTGGCTGTTGGCTGGAGGGCCTCAGTTCCTCTCCACATGCTTCTCTCCCTGTGATCTCTGGCTGGGTTCGTTTGGACTTTCTCACGGCATGATGGCTGGCTCCCCAGAGCAAACATCCCAACAGGAACCTGCATCCTTTTGATGACCTCTCCTCAGGAGTCACACAGTGCCACTCCTGCTGTGGGGAAGAGTCAAGGCCACTACTCTGACTCGTGGAGGTGGGAACATAGACCCCACCCCTCGTGGGGGAGACCTGTGTGTGTCACACACGTCGGCTGGGAGATCACCGATGACATTCCATTCCAAACTGGGAATAAAATCCAAATACCACGCCCCTTTCTATACTCACTGAGCAGCCTTGCTGGCCTAATTTCTGGGTATCTACCCATCGGGGTCCTGGTCCACCCAGGACCTTCAGGCAGGTTCCACACCGCCCCACTCTGCCTGGTGCCATCTTCCTTCCATCTTTGCAAGACTGGCTCTTCCACTTCAAGGCTCAGATGGCAGGGAGTCCCCTTCAAAGAGGCCTTTCCCGGCCACCCCAAATTGACTCAGATAGTCTCTGTCACCACATCGTATTCATTTCCTTGACTGACCTTGTCCACTTTGGGATGATGTATTGATTTCCTTGTGAAGTATAAGATCAATGTCTGTTTTGTTCCAAAGATATCCCCATCACCTGGCAGGTGGTGTTCCCCCAATAGAGAAGTGTTAAACAAACAAATACTACCAGGTGCCCACCTCAGAAAGGATGACAGAGAGCTGATTCTGGAGCTGACCTAGAGCCCCAGATGATCACATTTCCACAAAGAGCCCAGTGCTTAGTCTCCATTTCTCCCCTAGTATTTGCAAACCTTGACCTTGCGCTTCAGCCTTGACCCGACAGTGCTAAGGAGCATGGAAAGGAGAGAGGCTGGTCTCCATCAAGGCTGGGAGGCTGTTAGGTGGGAAGCAACGCCCCCTCGCGGCCAGCATGCTGGTGGCCTTCGACGGACACCTTTGGGAACAAGAGCTTAGAGACCCAGCTGCCCTTCCCCAAGTGGAGATGCCTTGAGATTGACTTTGCATTTCCACCCTCGGGGCATCTGGGTTTCATAGGTATTAGTGAGGGTTGCTTTTTTTAATTACAGTTAGCAATATAGAAGAAGATCCCTTTGCATGGATATGCTTGCAAAGAGCCATTGTGTCATGTAGAAAATGTTGCAAGTATTTAAAAACGTGACTTTTTGGAAGCTGTCACCAGGCAAATTGACTTAGGGCAACTGTGACTTACCTTTGGCTTACAACACCCATTAAAAGAACCCATCTAATGATGCTCTGACCTCACAGGTAATCGTCTTCTCCTTACTCACACTGCTCTAGCCTGGTGGCCTCTGCTGACCTTTAAAGCTGTGCAGAATGCCCCCACCTCAGGGCCTTTGCACTTACTGCCTCTCCTGAGTGCTCTCACCCTAGGGGTTTTCCCAGCTCACCTCTTCCTCTCTTTCAAGTCTTGACTCATAGAACGCCTCTGTGTGGTTTTCTCTGACCAACCAGTTGCAAACTCCCTGCCAAGGTAAGTTCCTAGCCCTCTCCAAAGAACTTAGCTTCTTTTAATATAATGTGAAATAATAATTATTTTTTGCTAACTGTCTGACTTCTCACCAGAGGTCATGCTCTAGGAGGGCTGGAGGAGTTTGTGTCTGCTTTCTTTATGGCCACATCCCCAGCTTCTAGAACAGTGCCTGGATCCCAGTAGGTACTCAGTAAAAACTTGCGATGTGAGTGTCTGTACAACTCCATCAATAACTGTCTTTCGTCTTGGGCATAGAACAGTTTTGATAATCACCACCAACAATCTAGAAGATATTTCTTAGGGTTTCTGTTTTTACGAATTTATTTATTTACTTATTTTGAGACAGGATCTTGCTCTTTTGCCCAGGCTAAGGTGCAGTGACATGATCATAGCTCACTGCAGCCTCGACTTTCTGGGCTCCAGTGATCCTTCTGCCTCAACCTCCCGAATAGCTGTGACTACAGGTATGCCACCATATCTGGCTAATTTTTTAATTGCTGTAGAGACAGAGTCTTGATAATGTTGCCCAGGCTGGTCTCAAACTCCTGACCTCAAGCCTCACCTTCCCAAAGTGTATTACGGGAACGGGCAACCGCACCTGGCTCTCTTCTCTGTTTTACGGAAGAGGAAACAGACTCAGAGAGCTCAATTAACTTGCCTAGGGGCTTGCAGCTCCTACCTGATCCAGTTTGAAACAGAATTTGAGAGTCTGACACCAAAATCAGTGCACTCTTTGCATCCTCTCCTATTGATGCAGCCACCCAAAGAGACTCAGCCCTACTTCATGGCTGGGTGAGGACAGGCAGAATCAAAGAGGATTAGAAATATAATTACAGGGATGAGAAATCTAGTCTGGGCAAAAAGTGCAAGACAGTGTGGGCTGTTCCGCTGGAGGGTCCTTGTGTAAGTTTCCAGAGAATTACTGATGGGTCGTTCTCCGTGCCAACCAACAGAGCCTGCAGTCCAGAAGAAGTGGACACAGATTTCAGGATAGTCTTGTTGACAGCAGCCAGGTCTGTACTGGGAAGAGTCATCTCCCTAAGTCCCATGCTGATCACATTTCCCGAAGAAACCATGTTTCTGCCTGCCGCATCTCATAGTTGTCATCATGATGATAAATGATTATGCACTACATGATGATAAATACGGGCTCACAGAAGACATTTTAAACTAAGTGCCTGCTGTCCGACTGCCGGGAGTGAGTCTCAGGAGGCATTCAAAAGAAGAGGCCACAGGATTCTGGTCTGATGTTGCAGGGTTCCCTCTGGTAGCTTGGAAATGAGCTGTTTGGAGAGATTCGAGTTCAGAATGGGGTCTGGAGGCACCCTGGGCCTGAGCAAGGGAGAGTGATGGTACAGAGGGTCTCAAAGTGTGGCCCTCGGCCTGGAAACCTGTTGGAGATGCAGGCTTTCTCCCCTTTCCCACCCCATGCTGAATCGGAGCCCACAAACCTGTGTTTTCACAAGCCCCCAGGTGGTTCTGAAGTTTGAGAACCGCTTGTGTATATTGATGCAAATCTCGGGCCTTGGTGACCCTGTGGTTCCTTCAATAATATTTGCCCCCAATAGCTGTGCTGTAGGATCTGGAATCAGATCGACGTTTAAATGCAGGTTTGAACGCAAAGATCATTCATTTCTCTGAGCCTCAGTTTTCTTATCTGTAATATGGGGAGAAAGAATACCTGCTGTATAGGAGGGGGGACTTTCCCCAAAAAGGAATTATTTTTTGGAGGGTGGGCCCCTTGTAGTACAGGCTTCCGAGGTTAGTGTTCTAGGAACCCATCGGCATCAGTGTACCAGCTAGCGCTGCTGTAGGAGACTGCGTTCAGCTCCAGTGAATTTCTGGGGGAGGTTCTTTCAACACATTTGCCCATTTCGTGAGGGGTGATTTACGAGTGTGCCTGCCCACATTGCATTGAGAGTTCAGCAAAAACCCCAAACGGCATGACACCCGTGGACACCCTCCCTAGTTACCCCATCTTGCCCTGAGCGACTGATGGAAAAAAGTCCCCCAAGGGAAACGTTTTGCAGATGTGGAAGAGGTGAAACAAAAAATGGCAGACGCACTCAAAGGCATCAAAATGGATGAGTTCAGAAACTGTTTTGAGCAGTGGGAAAAGCATCTCGCCGGGCTCGGTGGCTCAGCCTGTGATCCCGCGCCTTGGGAGGCTGAGGTGAGTGGATGGCCTGAGTCCGCGGGTTCGAGACCCGCGTGAGCAACTTGGCGAGACCTCATCTCTACGGTAAGTCAAAAATCAGCCGGGCATGGTAGCGTGCGCCTGTAGTTCCAGCTACTTGGAAGGCTGAGTGGAAGGATCGCTGGAGCCCAGCAGGTCGAGGCTGGGGTGGCTGGAAGCGGCCACTGCACTCCAGTCTGGGCGACAGAGTGAGACTCCAACTCAAAAAAAAAAAAGAAAAAAAAGAAAAAGCATCTCAATGAGGTGTACTACATCCAACAGAGAGTATGTGGAAGGTGACTGAAGTTTAAATACGTAAGAATAAATACACAATTTTTTATAAGTAAATTCTGG
Source organism: Carlito syrichta (assembly GCF_000164805.1). Classification (NCBI taxonomy): domain Eukaryota; kingdom Metazoa; phylum Chordata; class Mammalia; order Primates; family Tarsiidae; genus Carlito; species Carlito syrichta. Next base: position 405,486 of record NW_007252215.1, on the reverse strand, counting down.
GTTTTTGGGTCTCCCTCATAGGTTTATTATAATTAAGTTAAAATTCAATGAGATGGTGTCTGTGAAGTCCTGGCACATAGTGGGCGCTCAGTCCCACTCCTTTGCCTCCTGTCCTCCCCCCATTAGTCTACACTTTGGTTGTGGGTGTTAGGAGTAACAGAAGGTCAATTCCCAGTAGCTTAAGACAAAAGAAAAACTTTCTGAGTTCAAGGAATTCTTGTTCATCCCCCTGCCTCCAATTTCTCTCATCCTGTTTATTCTTGAACCTACCCTCACTAGATTTTTATATCTCTACTCCATTGAAACAGCAGGTCTCAGCCGGGCTCAGTGGCTCAGCCTGTAATCCCACGCTTTGGGAGGCTGAGGTGAGTGGATTGCCTGAGCCTGCGGGTTCGAGACCCGCCTGGGTAACTTGGCGAGACCTCATCTCTACAATAAATCAAAAAATCAGCCAGGCGTGGTAGTGCGTGCCTGTAATTCCGGCTACTCAGAAGGCTGAGGCGGAAGGATCGCCGGAGCCCAGCGGGTCGAGGCTGCGGTGGCTGGGAGCGGCCACTGCACTCCAGTCTGGGCGACAGAGTGAGACTCCAACTCAAAAAAAGAAAAAAAAAGAAACAGCAGGTCTCCAAGTGTTCAGTGACCTCCTTGGGCTACATCCAATGGTCCTTTGTCAGTCCTCACCTGACATGACCTGTCAGCAAAATTTGGCACAGTTGATCCCTTTCTCCTTGACATAGTTTTTGTAACGCAACCACAAACCGAGTGCCTTTAAACAACAGGATTTTATTGTCTCCCCATTGTAGCGTCTGAATGTCTGAAATCCTGGTGTTAGCAGGATCACGCTCCCTTCAAAGGCCCTGAGAAACCATCTCCTGTATCCGGCGGTGGCCAGCCATCCTTAGGGTTCCTTGGGCTGGGGCAGCGTCACTCCTGCCTCTGTCTTCACATGGCCTTCTCTCTGTTTGTGTCTCTACCCAGGCTTCTTGTGAGGGCACCAGTTATTGGACTTAGGACCCACCCTCATCTGGTATGGCTTCATCTTAACTAATAACATTCTCAACGACCTTATTTCCAAACAAGGGCATATGCTGAGGTTCTGGCAGATGTGAATTCGGGGGGGACAGTGGTCAACCCAGGCCACACCTAATCTCAAGTCCTGCTCCTCTGCCCTCCTCCTCTTCCCAGAGTAGCCACCGTATCCTGCCCTTGATTCTCGAACATGCCAGGTTCAGTCATACCTTAGGGCCTTTGCAAGAGTGGACTGTCCAGTAGTGCTAACGAAGGCCTTGTGCTTACTCTCATGTGATCGAACTGGGACCATACCCATTCTTGGCTCAATCACTGAGGCTTGGGGCAGAAATACAATGATTGACTGGACATATCATTTGCTCACCCGGAAATGGGCAGTGGGGTGGCGATAGGGAAGGCTACCCTCTCCCAAGCCCCTGGATTGAGAATCAGAAAGAGGCATCCTTCCAAAGGAAATTTGGGGTTGCTCTTACCCCCAGCAGGGTGGATGGATCCTGGCAAAAAAAAAAAAAAAAAATCACAAGTTTCCAACCCTGGAGTTATTTGAGGCATCTGGCACGTGGCAGTCTTGGGAAGCAGAGAACAGCACATGGCATGGGACGGCTGGGACACTTAGCCTGGGAGTCTGGATACAGCACCTTGCCTAGGAGTGCCATGGAAGGGAGATCCATGGGTTGCTTCCAGCTGAGGTCTCCCACCCTCTGGGTGGGAAGTGGGTCATCATGGCAGGCTGGCTCCTGCTGAAGGCGCTGGTGGAGAATCTGCTGTCTTGCTTTCCCAGCTTCTGGAGGCTGCTGTATCCCTTGGCTCATGGCCTCCTCTCCCCTTCAAAGCCAGTACCGAAGCATCTTCTGATGCTGCTTCTGTCTTCACGTCTCTCCCACTCTCCTGGCCTCCCTCTTCCATTTCTAACAACCCTTGTGATTTCATTGGGCCCGCCTGGATTGTACAGGTGACTCGTTTTATCTTAAGGTTACTGACTGGTGACCTTAACTCCATCTGCAACCTTAATTCCCCCTTTCCACGTAAAGTAACGTATTCACAGGCTCTGGGGACGGGAACATGTCCCCTGTCTTTGGGAGGCTATTATTCTGCCTACTGTAGGTTTGAAGTATCATTGGCCAAACCTGGTTCACGTGGTGCCTTCAGTGGCTACTTCAGACAGGGTTCTGTGACAAACCCACAAGTCCCTCATGAGATGGGGACAGAACAGAGCACATGGACACTTCATGTTCCTTCTGAGAGCTTGCCAACTCTAGCAAGCATTTGCTGATGCTGAATAAGACTCTCCTGTACACTCTGTAAGCTGCTTTGAATGAACGGACTTCTGATTCCAAAATGCAGCGGGGGAAGCAAGCCTGTCTTGGTCTGTTTTTTGATACTTAGAATACCTGGAACTGGGTACTTTGTTTCCTCCCTCCCTCCCTCCCTCCCTTCCTCTCCCTCTCCCTTTCTTTCTTTCTTTTGAGGTGAGTTCTCACTGTCATCAAGACTGGTCTCAAACTCCTGGGCTCAAGTGGTCGTCTTGCCTTGTCCTCCCAAAATGCTAGGATTACGGATGTGAGCCACTGCACCCAGTTGGTAATTTCTAAAGGAAAGGAATTTATTTCTTACAGTTATGGAGGCTGAGAAGTCCAAGGTTAAGGGGCTGCATCTGGTAAGGGCCTTCTTGCTGGTGGTGCTGGGTATTTCATGGCAATGGGACTGAGCTAGCTCTGATCTCTCTTCCTTTTCTTGTAAAGCCACCAACCCCGCTCCCATGCTAACCCGTTAATCCATTAATTCATGAATGAACTAATCCATTCATGAGGGCAAATTCCTCATGACCTAATAACTTCTTCTCTTTTACTTTATTTTATCATAAAGCTGTGGGTTACAAGTCAGAATTAGATACATAAGTCATGCACGTGCAGGTGAAGTTTGGCCTCTAACCGGTTCTTACTTCCCCTTGTTCAGGTATCCTTTGTGTTGTTACGTGTCCCCCTCCACCCTCCCCTGCAGTGTCCCACAACTGCTGGCCCCTCCCTTGTGCTATTGTGATTAATGTTCATGTCCCACTTGTGAGTGAGAACATGTGGTATTTGGTTCTTTGTTTCTGTGGTAGATTGCTAAGAATGATTGTCTCCAATTCCATCCAATTTGCTGAGAAGTACGTGATTTTGTCCTTCTTTATGGCAGTGTAATATTCCATCATGTATATGTACCACATTTTCTTTGTCCAGTCTACTTTTGATGGGTGGTAGGGTTGATTCCATTTTTTGCTATCATGACTAGTGATGCAGTAAACATGTGTGTGCAGGTACCTTTTTTTGTAGAATGATTTGTGTTCCTCTGGGTATATTCCCAAGAGGGGGATTACTGGATGGTATGGAAGGTCAATTTCTAGCTCCTTTACAAACCGCCACACTGTTTTCCATATAGGCTGGACTAGTTTGCATTCCCACTAACAGTGTAGAAGTGTCCCCTTTTCTCCACACCCATGCCAGCATCTACTGATTTTTATTTTTTAAATGATGACCATCCTTACTGGGGTAAAGTGGTATGTCAGTGTGGTTTAGATTTGCATTTCTCTGATGATTAGTGAGGCTGAGCACTTTTTCTTGTATCGTGACCCAATAACTTCTTAAAGGCTCGCAAGAGGTGCCTCTCAATACTACTACATTAGGAATTAAGTTTCAACATGAGTTTTGGAGGGAACAAATATTCAAACAGTAGCAATGGCTCTTCTTTAAGTTAATTAAATTCTGATCCCACAGTGGAAGGGGGCAGAATGCCCCATTGTGACGGTTAGTTTTTAAAAACTATATTTAGGGGGTAAAAGTGCCGCTTAGTTACATGGGTACATTTTGTGGTGGTGAACTCTGGGATTTTAGTGAACCCATCACCCAGATAGTGAACATTATATCCATTAAGCAGTTTCTCATCCCTCCCCCCCTTCCCACCATTATTTCTCTCTCTCTCTATCTCTCTCTGTCACCCAGGCTAGCGTGTAGTAATGGCCCGATCATGGCCCACCACACAGCCTTGACTTCCTGGGCTCAAGTGATTTTCCCACCGCAACTTCCTGAGCAGCTGGGGCTATTGGTGTGTGCCACCTCACCCTGCTAATTTTTTTATTTTTTGTAGAGATGAGCTCTCACTCTATTGCCCAGACTGGTCTCAAACTCCTGGGCTCAATCAGTCCTCTCACCTTGGCCTCCCAAAGTGCTGGGATTACAAGTATGAGTCACCACACCTGGCTTTATTGTTTCACTCTCTATGTCCATGTGTACACTTTATTTAGCTCCTGTTTATAAGTGAGAACATATGGTATCTGACTTTCTGTTTCTGAGTTATTTCACTTAAGATAAGGGCCTCTGGTTCCATCCATGTTGCTGCAAAATACACGATTTCATTCTTTTTTTTATGACTGAGTAGTATTCCATGGTGTATCTATGCCACATTTTCTTGATACAGTCATCTGTTAATGGATGCTTAGGTCGATCCCATATATTTGCTACTGTGAATAATGCTCCCATAAACACACAGATATATTTTTGATATAATACTTTCTTTTTAATTTTGTGTGTTGTCTGTTTCTCTAAAGAATCCTGGCTAATACATCCATGGAAAGAGCACCAGGCCGTCAGGAGCCTGGTGCTGCCTCTGTCCCTTATTGGAAAGGATTTTGAAGGTTCTGCATTCTAGAACTCTTTGGATTCCCTTGGCTAGTGTTGAGAGAAACCATTCAAGAGGAAGGGGCCAGCATGGGAAGAGTGGTTGTCTTTTTATTTGGGGACAGCCAGTTCTCCTAAGTGGGAGGCCATTCCCACCTGTCACAAAGGAGAGATGGGTCAGAATCCATCAGAGCAGCGCCTTTTATCTACTGCCTGCAAAAGGCAAACAGAATGACACAGAAGCTGGCTGGGAGCCCAGCACTGCCCGAGGCTTTGCAGAGGAAGCCACCCTCAGTCTCTCCCAGGATGCTTTTCTGGTCTGGTCTACACTGGGGCAGGAAGAGGTAGATGCCTGGCTCCATGCAGATCTGTGTTCCAAGCTTCATTGGCCCCGTCTGGGGTCCAAGATCCTTGGGATCATGTTACTGCTTAGTTGTGGAGATAGAGCTGGGCGGGATTCCAGGCCTTCATGTCCCAGGTAGGCAATGCGTTTGATGGTCTTCCAGAGCCTGGTGGCAGGAAAAGGATTGACTGTGTACTACCCAGCTTAGGACAGTCTCAACTCCATTTCTGAAGTGTGGATTTGGCTGGAGCCCCAAATCTTTTTTTTCTTTTAATTTCTTTTTGATTTTTAAAGAGGTGGGGTACAAATCAGGATTGGGTACATAAGTGATCTACGTACAGGTGAAGTTTGGTCTTCCCATTGGACCCCACTTCACCTAGACTGGCCTCATGCACCCTTATTGATGTTGTGTACCCTCCCACCTCCCCCCACAATATCAGTGTTATGATAGGTGTTGAGGATCCACTTATGAGTGAGAACATATGGTACTCAGTTCTTTGTTTCTGTGATAGATCACTGAGTATTACAGGTTCTAAATCCATCCAAGTTGCTGCAAAGTCTGTAGTTTTGTCCTTTTTTTTTTTTTTTTTGAGTTGAAGTCCAGACTGGAGTGCAGTGGCATGCTCCTGGCCACCGCAGCCTCGACCTGCTGGACTCCGGCGATCCTTCTGCTCAGCCTTCTAAGTAGCTGGGACTACAGGTGTGCACTACCACGCCTGGCTAATTTTTTGATTTATTGTAGAGATGAGGTGTCGCCAAGTTGCCCAGGCGGGTCTCGAACCCACGGGCTCAGGCAATCCACTCACCTCGGCTTCCCAAAGCGCGGGATCACAGGCTAAGAGGCTGCATAATATTCCATTGTGTATGTGTACTACATTTTAAAAATCCAGTCCATTTTTGATGGGTAGCATGGTTGGTTCCATGTTTTTGCTCTTGTGAATTTTGCTGCAGTAAACATGCACGTGCAGGTATCTTTTTTGTAGAATAATTTGAGTTCCTTCAGGTAGATTCCCAGAAGAGAGATTGCTGGGTCATATGGAAGATCATTTCTAGTTGGAGACCCAAATCTTAAAGGTTATATATATATAACCTATATATATATATATATATATATATATATATATATATAGCTTCATTAAGATTTCCCCCCTCTCTTTTATCTAAACCCTGGAGGAAGAATAACCACAGAAATTCAAAGGAAAAATGAATTGTTTCTTTCTGAGAGGTTGAGAGCAAGTTCCAAAGTCCACTTGGGTTATTTATAGGGAGAAAAGTTTGGATCAAGCACTTAAAAAAGATGGTTGGTGAAATTTAGTCTTCAAGATGAGGACATTGTACACAAACCTGAGAACATCCTCAAGCTTCTGGATGCCTCACAAGGGGAAACTGTATCTAGTAAATCCTGGGAGAACAAACCCAAAAAATAGACTAAAAAGGTTAAGAGCCAGAAAAATCTAGTTAGAAAGGTGGCTGGCCAACTTGGACATGGATTTTTGTGTATTTTGAAATCTTATTCTGAATTCTGTTTATCTTTGTAAGGATTTTATTGAGGTAAAAATTTAGGAGCTTAGTCTTACAAGTTTTTGATACCACCCTATCCCTTCATTTCTCCTCCCTCTCACTCCCGATATACCCCTTTCTCTGTTTGCTATGACCTGTGAACTTGATATTGTTACAAAAATCAAGAAGACCACAGTGGTTTAATTACTAGATGTCCACTTACCTTATGGGAAACTTTGTTTTATGAAGCAAATATCATCTCAAATAAGGATCATGGTTGTCATCTAAAAGATTAGAAACTGTTTTACTTTGGTGCTTTATTCTTTTTTATTTAATGGAATAAAGTATAATTTAATGGGATAGACAATTTAGTGTAAAGATCTACTGAGACCATCTCTGTAGGTTGCTTAAATCAAGATTTCCCAAGTGCCACATATAAATCATCTGGGTCTTTGATGAAAATACAGATGTCTAAAATCCCCCAGGGGATTCTAATTTAGTGGCACCTGACTGAGGCCTGGGGCTCTGTGTTTTTAAAAGCCTCCCTCAGCTGATTTGGCTGTGCTGCTGCTGGACTTGGGGACTGCAGGTTTATACTGCCAACTATCATCCAGGTGGCATGTCCACCTGAGGGCACACCTACGCCACAGGAAGAGGAGGCAGGAGAGAGGCCTCAGCACCTGAGGCCTCAGCACCTTCAACCTTCACGGACCCATGTTCATAAAATGTCAGGAAGTCCCAGATGGAAACTGACAACAAAGGAAAAGGCGCAGGTAGATGAAAGAGGATTCTGTGGTGATGACTTCTGTGATGGTGACTGGGCTAAGGGATGCCCAGATAGCTGGTAAAATGTGATTTCTGGGTGTGCCTGTGAGAGTGTGTCTGGAAGAGATCAGCATTTGCATCAGTAGACAGAGTCAAGAAGATCTGCCCTCACCAATGTGGGTGGGCATCCTCCAGTTTGTTGGAGGCTCAAATAGAACAAGAAGGCAGAGGGAGGGCAAGTTCTCTCTTTTCTTGAGCTGGGACATCCATCTTCTGCCCTCACATATCACAGCTCCTCATTCTTGGGCCTTCAGACTCCAGGACTTACACCGGCGTCACCCCTCCCCAGTTCTTGGGCCTTTGCCTCCGAGTGGGAGCTACTCAGAGTGGGAATTGAGACGTTGGCTCTTCTGGTTTTCAAGCCCTGTGACTTGGACTGAATTACACCACCAGCCTCCCTGGTTCAGCAGCTTGTAGAAGGGAGATCATGGGATGTCTTGGCCTCTATGGAGGTCAATTTCCATAGTAAGTATTATGTGTGTGTGTGTGTGTGTGTGTGTGTGTGTGTGTGTGTGTGTAATTGCTTCTGTTTCTACAGAAAATCCTGACTAATTGTGTGAACCAATTTCCATAGTAAGTCTTATATGTGTGTGTGTATTTTATATATATATATATATATATATATATATATTTTAGTTGGTTCTGTTTCTCTGGCGAATCCCAACTAATACAAGTCCCATCGGGGAAGTGTGGAGGGGCCTGTGATTGTCCAGGTGGAGATGACAAGTGAGCAACTGGAGACAGGAGTCTGAATCTTTGAGAGTCTTGAGCTCCCAGATGATGATGTGTGATGAAGTGAGGGGCAGAATGAGATCAGCCCTCCAGACGCCCGAAGGTATAAGGAATAGACAGGTGGAGGTGAGACACAAGTGAAATTCCACATCTCACATCAAAGAGAACTCACAAGGGCAGACAGAGCATAGGAACTAAGAAACAGGGTGTCCCGAGTGACCTTCACAGGGAAGCTTCAAAAGCTTCCAAGAGGCCGGGCTCAGTGGCTCAGCCTGTAATCCCAGCACTTTGTGAGGCTGAGGTGAGTGGATTGCCTGAGCCCGTCGGTTCAAGACCAGCCTGAGAAACTTGGTAAGAACTTGTCTCTACAATTAAAAAAAAAATTAACTGGGTGTGGTAGTGTGCATCTGTAGTTCTGGCTATTTGGAAGGCTGAGGTAGAAGGATTGCCAGAGCCCAGTAGGTTGATGCTGAGGTGGCTGTGAGTGTGCCACTGCACTCCAGCCTGGGCAACAGAGTGAGACTCCAATTCAAAAAAAAAAAAAAAGCTTCCAAGAAGAATAAACCAGAAGCAAAGAGACAGCATGCCTCTGCATGCAAAGCACTTGTTTAAGAAGGATAGCAGGGTAAGGAAGGATGTATTAGTATGATATTTTAAGGGATCTGAAAGATTATTTTTGGTTTGGAAAAACCTGAGTTAGTTTATAGACAGAGTGAAAGGAGAGGAAGATATGGATGTGGATGAGATAAAATAATTGAGGAACAGTGTTTTTTTTCTTTTTTTTTTTGAGTTGGAGTCTCACTCTGTCGCCCAGACTGGAGTGCAGTGGCCGCTCCTGGCCACTGCAGCCTCGACCTGCTGGGCTCCGGCGATCCTTCCGCCTCGGTCTTCCAAGTAGCTGGAACTACAGGCGTGCGCTACCACACCCAGCTAAGTTTTTGATTTATCGTAGAGATGAGATCTCGCCAAGTTGCCCCGGGTGGGTCTCAAACCCGCGGGCTCAGGCAATCCACTCACCTCAGCCTCCCAAGGGGTGGGATTACAGGCTGAGTCACCGAGCCCGGCTGAGGAACAGTGTTTTAAAGATGGTTTAATTCAGGGTTCTGGCAGGAGACAATCTTATTGAAACAGGTAAGACATTCTAATAAATAAACTACTCTTACAGGTGTGGTTAGGGTCAAGAATGTCAGGAAGTGATGCTGAGGCACCCAGAGACTAGCAACAGCTGGAAACTGTTACCATCCAGGGGTTTGAAAGGGCAGAGGAAGGAATGGATGCTGGAACCCCATGCAAGCTGGGTCTGTGGGGCAGACTGAGAAGAAACGTGGTCACAGAGGAAGCAGCCACATCCAAACCTGGCTTGGCCAGGAGGGAGCACAGGAGGCTGTCTCTCCTCCTACCCGGGTTGCCTGCGGGTGCCTCCCTTTGATTGAACCCAATTAAAATCTTGAAGATAAGTTGATAGATAGAATAACAACCAAATACCCACAACCTCTGAATATGTTACCTTATATGGCAAAAGGGGCTTGGCAGATGTAATTGACTTAAGTATCTTGAGATGGAGCGATTAAATGGGTTATCTGGGTAGGCCCAATATTATCACAAGGGTCTTTATAAGAGAAAGAGGAAGTCAGGAGTGGAGGAGTCAGAGAAGGAGATGTGACAATGGAAGTAGCTATGGGCCAAGGAATGTCAGTGGCCTCTCAAATTTGGATTAAGCAAGGAATGGATTCTCCCCAGGAGACTCTCACTAGGGGTCTCTAGAAGGATCCAGACCTACTGACGTTTTGATTTTAGACTCATAAGTCTGAGGCTGACTCATAAGACTCATTCTGGACTTTTGACCTGCAGAACTGTAAGAATAAGTCAGTGTTTTAAGTCACTCAGTTTGTGGTCACTTGTTACAGCAGTCACAGGACACTAATTCAGTAAGGGAGCCTTGTAATGTGGCCCATGGAGGAGGCTTCTGGGGGCATGTGGCAGGATAGAGACTGGAATGGAAGGACTGACAGAATATAACAGATGCCAACATTTAGAAGTAAGGAGATGTCTGTGGAAAGCCACATCCCCTCTGTCCATGGTTAGTGTGAAAAGCAAAGAGACTAGTGGGTGAGGAAGACCGGGTGAGGGGACCCCCGTGCCTGTCCACAATGAAAGTCCTAGCCCCATTCTTTCACAGGAGTCCCTGATTTTGTTCACACTTCATCTCTTTCCCTCCTTCCCAGGCCATTCCCATTTTTCTTCCTCCAGTGATGGGCATGAGACCTAGACCTGCACCAATCAGCCTTGTATTACCCATGACCAAATGATTGGTTGAATGATGAACATGTGATTCAAGTTGGTCCAATCAGAGGTGAAGCTCAAGTCTTGCCTAGGAGCTACCCAGAAGAGGATTTCTTGCTTTTCCTGCTGGTCTGGAACTTGAGGGGTTGGGGGTGGGGAGTTGGAATGTGGGGAATGGGGGAGAGGGAGGCGATGTGGAGGGCAACATCTATCTGAGCTGCAGCCAACACAGCAGAAGAGAAAGGTAGCGGCATTGTTTGAATTCCAGAATTCAGTCACGCCTTAATCTGCCATAGCCCCAGTCTTTTCTGTTTTATGTAGGTGAGTCCCTGTTTTTGCTTAATCATTTTGAGTTGAGGCCTTTACTGGGGACCAACCTGGTCTTTTGCTTGGTCTCTTTTGAACCCATTGTGCATTGAACATTTGCTCGCCTGTGGCTTCAACACCTGTGTAATTCATCAAAGAAAACTGTAGACACAGGTGACAGACAGGTCACTGATGATGGGTTTTTCTGAGTGGCAAAACCCGTCCCCAAAATAGGATACTTTGTGTTTTTCCGTTTGAAATGGCTTCACCGTCAAGTCATGCAGGGAGGTTTTGGCCCCTACATCTGTAAGGGCATAACATTGCAACAAAGACCCAAGAAGCAATTTCCCTTTTTTGGAGTGAGTAAATATAGAACTAGCCATTTCCAGAAACCAATGTGCTAGATAAATGTACTCTCATAAGAGAATGATTTTCCTCATAATTATAGCAAACTAACATTTTATAGTCCTTTACCCTTTACAAAGATTTTCATGTATATCATCTGATCAAACTAACTCAGGTTAAAACCACCCTCAAGAGGTATGTGTCATACATACTCTTCATTTTGTGGATCTGGAAATTGAAGCTCCACTCTACGAGGTTAAAATAGGTCATCCATGTTCTTTAGCCAAGGAAGGTCAGAGATGGAATTGGAACCTGGGTCTCTGTGATTCCAAATCCTGTGGAGTTCACATCACACCATATTGGCAGAATGAGAGAGTTTGTGGCAATATTAAGTGGACTTTAACTCATTTTCCATTTTATACTCTGCAGCCAAGTCCATCTCCATGACTTCCTCAGTAATTGAATATGGGACACAGAAATATCAAAGCGTCCATAGGAAAGTAGTGTCAAGAGTTAAGAGGGGCCAGGTGCGGTGGTGCACACCTGTAATCCGAGTATTTTGGGAGGACAAGGTGGGCAGATCGCTTGAGGCCAGGAGTTTGAGACCAGCCTAGGCAACACAGCAAGACCCCATTGCTGCAAGGATTTTTTTAAAAATTAGCCAAATGTGATGACTCATTCCTGTAGTCCTAGTTACTGGGGAAGCTGAGGTGAGAGGATCACTTGAGTCCAGGAGTTCGAGGCTGCAGTGAACTGCCACTGCACTACATCCTGGGCGAAAGAGGGAGATCCTGTCTCAGGAAAAAAAATAATATCAGGCACAGTGGCTCATGACTGATCCCAACAATTTGGAAGGCTGAGGTGGGAGGATAACTTAAGCCTGGGAGTTTGAAACCAGTCTGGACAACATAGCGAGATTTTCTCTCTCTCTTTTTCTCTCTCTCTCAAGTTAAGAAGCCACCAACCTGGTCTTCCTCCCTCATCTTTCCTCAAGTTCTATTACTCTGGGATCCATCTATTTTACTTCATCTCCAAGCTTTCATGCCTTGTTTGTCCAGACCATGCCTATCACGTCCCCAAAGGTCCCTTTGCTTCCATTCTTGTCAACTCCAACCCATTCTCCACAGTGCATGGAAATGAAAAACACATAAGCCTGGGAGAAAGCGTAGCCTCAGTTGAACTGTAGTCAACTGTGTTCTTGCAGTAGCAGAGTTGGGCGATGCATTTTTGTGGTCACCATACTCTAAATCCCTGATTGGCCCTCACCTGATGTACCTTGGATGGAGAAATGTGTTGAAATAAAGGATGGAGAGACTAGGTGGGGGGTTTGGCGGAGGATGGAGAAATCTGACCTTTCCTCAGAGAGAGTTCAGTGTTTTTCAGGATATATCAGTATGGAGACAGGGACTCAAGACAAGGTGTCTTTCTTTGTCTAAACCCGGAAGACTAACCAGATGTCTTTGGAGCAGGTCATAGATTTTTTTTTTTTTGAGTCAAAGTCTCACTCTGTCGCCCAGGCTGGAGTGCAGTAGCATGCTCACCACCACTGCAGCCTCGATCGGCTGGGTTCAGACTATTTATTCTTCTGCCTCAGCCTTCCAAGTAGCTGGAACCACAGGCATGCGCTACCATGCCCAGCAAATTATTTGATTTTTATTGTAGAGACGAGGTCTTGCCAAGTTGCCCAGGCTGGTCTTGAACTCCTGGACTCAGGCAATCCTCTTGCCTCCGCCTCCCAAAGTGCTGGGATTACAGGCGTGAGTCACTATGCTCGGCCGGTCACAGATTTTATGTTTGTTCATAAGAATGGTGCTGATTTCCAAAGATTACGTGGTAGCCAACAAGAGCTTGGGAATCATTTCTGCACTTTCCCCTTTAAAGCAAAAGAGGAAAGAAAGAAAGTCTTCAAGACCTGCCTTTGCAGCCAGACTCCAGACATGGAGAGAGAGTTCAGGGTCTGAATGATCATTCATTAATTCAGTCAACACATGGTGATTGTGCGCTGGCGATCAGACTGCACCAAGTACTGAAGAAGTGTTCTGGATAGCCCCATCTGCCCATTCAGACCCTCTCTGCTCTTTATTCTCCATTTTTCTTTGGTCCCAGAAAACTGACTTGTATGAACAGTATCAGCCCCTTGTGCCCTCTGGTTTCTGGTTGGGCTTGGCCAGTGAGGGGGTGGGGGTA